>NW_022264144.1:0-34694 GCF_002021735.2 Oncorhynchus kisutch | reverse complement strand
CTTGCTGAAAACTGTCCACACTGTTCATTTCATCTCAAATAGACAGCACAGCAAAAAAATTGGACATCCAGAGTGCATCAACATTATGTAGAGCTTGTTTATGGAAAAAAAGTGTTTTGTATTTCCATGTTGCACTTGCTGAAACTGTCCACAATGTTCATTTCATCTCAAATAGACAGCACACAGCAAAATTTACATCCAGAGTGCTCAAACATGATTTGAGCTTGTTTATGGAAAAGTGCTTATTTCTGTATTTCAATGTTGCAACTTGCTGAAAATGTCCACAATGTTCATTTCATCTCAAATAGACCCGCACCGCAAATTGGACATCCAGAGTGCATCAAACATGATTTAGAGCTTGTTTATGGAAAAACACTTTTTTCTGTATTTCATGTTGCAACTTGCTGAAAACTGTCCACAATGTTCATTTCATCTCAAATAGACACACAGCAATAAATTGGACATCCAGAGTGCATCAAACATGATTTAGAGCTTGTTTATGGAAAAGTGCTTATTTCTTGTATTTCCATTTGCAACTTTGCTGAAACTGTCCAAAATGTTCATTCATCTCAATAGACAGCCACAAGCACAAATTGGACATCCAGAGTGCAGCAAACATGATTTCGAGCTTGTTATGGAAAAAACGTGCTTATTTCATGCATTTCAATGTTGCAACTTGCTGAAAACTGTCCCACAATGTCATTTCATCTCAAATAGACGACAGCACAGCAAAAATTGACATCCAAGTGCATCAAACATGATTTAAAGAGCTTGTTTTATGGAAAAAGTGCTTTTTTTGCACTTTCATGTTGCAATCTTGGCGGAAACTGTCCACAATGTTAATTTAATCTCACTAAGACAGCAGCACAGCACAAATTGGACATCCAGGCCGGGTGGGCATCAAACTGATTTGACAACAGCTGTTTAGGGAAAAAAGGTGGCTTATTTCTGTATTTCAATGTTGCAGACTTGCTGAAAACTGTCCCACAATGTTCTTTAATCTCAAACTAGACAGCACAGCAAAAATTGGACATCCAGAGTGCATCAAAACATGATTTAGAGCTTGTTTATGGAAAAAGTGCTTATTTCTGTATTCCATGTTGCAACTTGCTGAAAACTGTCCACAATGTTCATTTCATCTCAACATAGACAGCACAGCAAAATTGGACATCCAGAGTGCATCAAACATGATTTAGAGCTTGTTTATGGAAAAAAGGCTTTTTTTCTGTAATTTCAATGTTGCAACTTGCTGAAAACTGTCCACAATGTTCATTTCATCTCAAACTAGACACAGCACAGCAAAATTGGACATCCAGAGTGCATCAAACATGATTTAGAGCTTGTTTATGGAAAAGTGCTTATTTCTGCATTTCATGTTGCAACTTGCTGAAAACTGTCCACAATGTTCATTTCATCTCAAATAGACACAGCACAGCAAAAATTGGACATCAGAGTGCATCAAACATGATTTAGAGCTTGTTTATGGAAAAAGTGCTTATTTCTGTATTTCAATGTTGCAACTTGCTGAAAACTGTCCACAATGTTCATTTCATCTCAAATAGACAGCACAGCAAAAATTGGACATCCAGAGTGCATCAAACATGATTTAGAGCTTGTTTATGGAAAAAACGTTTTTTTGTATTTCAATGTTGCAACTTGCTGAAAACTGTCCACAATGTTCATTTCATCTCAAATAGACAGCACAGCACAAATTGGACATCCAGAGTGCATCAAACATGATTTAGAGCTTGTTTATGGAAAAAACTTTTTTTGTATTTCAATGTTGCAACTTGCTGAAAACTGTCCACAATGTTCATTTCATCTCAAATAGACAGCACAGCAAAAATTGGACATCCAGAGTGCATCAAACATGATTTAGAGCTTGTTTATGGAAAAAACTTTTTTCTGTATTTCAATGTTGCAACTTGCTGAAAACTGTCCACAATGTTCATTTCATCTCAAATAGACAGCACAGCAAAAATTGGACATCCAGAGTGCATCAAACATAGATTTACGAGCTTGTTTATGGAAAAGTGCTTATTGTCCTGTAGTTCAATGTTGCAACTTGGGCGGAAAACTGTCCACAATGTTCAGTTTCAATCTCAACCTAGACACAGCACAAGAAAAAATTGGACATCCAGAGTGCATCATAACATGATTTAGTGAGCTTGTTATGGAAAAGTGCGTATTCTGGCATTTCAATGGTTGCAACGTGCTGAAAACTGGTCCCACGGAATGTTCATTCATCTCAACCTTAACACAACGCGCAGCAAAGAATTGGACCATCCAGAGGTGCATCAAACATGATTTAGAGCTTGTTTATGGAAAAGTGCTTATGGCTGCATTTCAATGTTGCAACTTGCTGAAAACTGTCCCACAGGCTTCATTTCATCTCAGACTCTAGACACGCACAGCAAAAATGGGACATCCAGAGTGCATCAAAACATGATTGAAGCTTGTTAATGGAAAAGGTGCTTATTTCTGTATTTCAATGTTGCAACTTGCTGAAAACTGTCCACGGCGTTCAGATGTTCATCTCAACCTAGACACAGCACAGCAAAAATTGGACATCCAGAGTGCATCAAAACATGATTTAGAGCTTGTTTATGGAAAAGTGCTTATTTCTGTATTTCATGGTGCAACTTGCTGAAAACTGTCCACAATGTTCATTTCATCTCAACCTAGACACAGCACAGCAAAAATTGGACATCCAGAGTGCATCAAAACATGATTTAGAGCTTGTTTATGGAAAAGTGCTTATTTCTGCATTCCAATGTGGCAACTTGCTGAAACTGTCCACAGGTTCATTTCATCTCAACTAGACACAGCACAGCAAAAATTGGACATCCAGAGTGCAATCAAACATGATTTAGAGCTTGTTTATGGAAAAGTGCTTATTTCTGCATTTCAATGTTGCAACTTGCTGAAAACTGTCCACGGCGTTCAGTTCATCTCAACCTAGACGACAGCGCAGCAAAATTGGACATCCAGAGTGCATCAAACATGATTTAGAGCTTGTTTATGGAAAAGTGCTTATTTCTTGCATTTCAATGTTGCAACTTGCTGAAAACTGTCCACAATGTTCATTTCATCTCAACCTGACACAGCACAGCACAAATTGGACATCCAGAGTGCATCAAAACATGATTTAGAGCTTGTTTATGGAAAAGTGCTTATTTCTGGCATTTCAATGTTGCAACCTTGCTGAAAACTGTCCCACGGCGTTCATTTCATCTCAACATAGACAGCACAGCAAAAATTGGACATCCAGAGTGCATCAAACATGATTTAGGAGCTTGTTATGGAAAGTGCTTATTTCTGCATTTCAATGTTGCAACTTGCTGAAAACTGTCCACCGGCGTTCATTTCATCTCAACCTAGACACAGCACAGCAAAAATTGGACATCCAGAGTGCATCAAAACATGAATTTAGAGCTTGTTTATGGAAAAGTGCTTATTTCTGCATTTCAATGTTGCAACTTGCTGAAAACTGTCCACAGTGTTCATTTCATCTCAACCTAGACACAGCACAGCAAAAATTGGACATCCAGAGTGCATCAAAACATGATTTAGAGCTTGTTTATGGAAAAGTGCTTATTTCTGCATTTCAATGTTGCAACTTGCTGAAAACTGTCCACAATGTTCATTTCATCTCAACCTAGCACAGCACAGCAAAATTGGACATCCAGAGTGCATCAAACATGATTTAGAGCTTGTTATGGAAAAGTGCTTATTTCTGCTATTTCAATGTTGCAACTTGCTGAAAAACTGTCCACGGCGTTCATTTCATCTCAACTATAGACAGCACAGCAAAAATTGGACATCCAGAGTGCATCAAAACATGATTTAGAGCTTGTTTATGGAAAAGTGCTTATTTCTGCATTTCCATGTTGCAACTTGCTGAAAACTGTCCACATGGTTCATTTCATCTCAACCTAGACACAGCACAGCAAAAATTGGACATCCAGAGTGCATCAAAACATGATTTAGAGCTTGTTTATGGAAAAGTGCTTATTTCTGCTATTTCAATGTTGCAACTTGCTGAAAACTGTCCACAATGTTCATTTCATCTCAACCTAGACACAGCACAGCAAAAATTGGACATCCAGAGTGCATCAAAACATGATTTAGAGCTTGTTTATGGAAAAGTGCTTATTTCTGCATTTCAATGTTGCAACTTGCTGAAAACTGTCCACGGCGTTCATTTCATCTCAACCTAGACACAGCACAGCAAAAATTGGACATCCAGAGTGCATCACAACATGATTTTAGAGCTTGTTTATGGAAAAGTGCTTATTTCTGTATTTCAATGTTGCAAACTTGCTGAAAACTGTCCACAATGTTCATTTCATCTCAACCTAGACACAGCACAGCAAAAATTGGACATCCAGAGTGCATCAAACATGATTTAGAGCTTGTTTATGGAAAAGTGCTTATTTCTGCATTTCAATGTTGCAACTTGCTGAAAACTGTCCACAATGTTCATTTCATCTCAACCTAGACACAGCACAGCAAAAATTGGACATCCAGAGTGCATCAAACATGATTTAGAGCTTGTTTATGGAAAAGTGCTTATTTCTGCATTTCAATGTTGCAACTTGCTGAAAACTGTCCACGGCGTTCATTTCATCTCAACTATAGACACAGCACAGCAAAAATTGGACATCCAGAGTGCATCAAACATGATTTAGAGCTTGTTTATGGAAAAGTGCTTATTTCTGTATTTCCAATGTTGCAACTTGCTGAAAACTGTCCACAATGTTCATTTCATCTCAACCTAGACACAGCACAGCAAAAAATTGGACATCCAGAGTGCATCAAACATGATTTAGAGCTTGTTTATGGAAAAGTGCTTATTTCTGCATTTCAATGTTGCAACTTGCTGAAAACTGTCCACAGGCGTTCATTTCATCTCAACCTAGACACAGCACAGCAAAAATTGGACATCCAGAGTGCATCAAAACATGATTTAGAGCTTGTTTATGGAAAAGTGCTTATTTCTGTATTTCAATGTTGCAACTTGCTGAAAAACTGTCCACAATGTTCATTTCATCTCAACCTAGACACAGCACAGCAAAAATTGGACATCCAGAGTGCATCAAACATGATTTAGAGCTGTGTTTATGGAAAAGTGCTTATTTCTGCATTTCATGTTGCAACTTGCTGAAAACTGTCCACAATGCGTTCATTTCATCTCAACCTAGACACAGCACAGCAAAAATTGGACATCCAGAGTGCATCAAAATGATTTAGAGCTTGTTTATGGAAAAGTGCTTATTCTGTATTTCAATGTTGCAACTTGCTGAAAACTGTCCACGCGTTCATTCATCTCAACCTAGACACAGCAGCAAAAATTGGACATCCAGAGTGCATCAAACATGATTAGAGCTGTTTATGGAAAAGTGCTTATTTCTGCATTTCAATGTTGCAACTTGCTGAAAACTGTCCACAATGTTCATTTCATCTCAACCTAGACACAGCACAGCAAAAATTGGACATCCAGAGTGCATCAAACATGATTTAGAGCTTGTTTATGGAAAAGTGCTTATTTCTGCATTTCAATGTTGCAACTTGCTGAAAACTGTCCACAATGTTCATTTCATCTCAACCTAGACACAGCACAGCAAAAATTGGACATCCAGAGTGCATCAAAACATGATTTAGAGCTGTTTATGGAAAAGTGCTTATTTCTGCATTTCAATGTTGCAACTTGCTGAAAACTGTCCACGCGTTCATTTCATCTCAACTAGACAGCACAGCCAAAATTGGACATCCAGAGTGCATCAAACATGATTTAGAGCTTGTTTATGGAAAAGTGCTTATTTCTGTATTTCAATGTTGCAACTTGCTGAAAACTGTCCACGATGTTCATTTCATCTCAACCTAGACACAGCACAGCAAAAATTGGACATCCAGAGTGCATCAAACATGATTTAGAGCTTGTTTATGGAAAAGTGCTTATTTCTGCATTTCAATGTTGCAACTTGCTGAAAACTGTCCACGGCGTTCATTTCATCTCAACCTAGAACAGCCAGCAAAAATTGGACATCCAGAGTGCATCAAACATGATTTAGAGCTTGTTTATGGAAAAGTGCTTATTTCTGCATTTCAATGTTGCCAACTTGCTGAAAACTGTCCACGATGTTCATTTCATCTCAACCTAGACACAGCACAGCAAAAATTGGACATCCAGAGTGCATCAAAACATGATTTAGAGCTTGTTTATGGAAAAGTGCTTATTTCTGCATTTCAATGTTGCAACTTGCTGAAAACTGTCCACAATGTTCATTTCATCTCAACTAGACACAGCACAGCACAAATTGGACATCCAGAGTGCATCAAAACATGATTTAGAGCTTGTTTATGGAAAAGTGCTTATTTCTGCATTTCAATGTTGCAACTTGCTGAAAAACTGTCCACAATGTTCATTTCATCTCAACTAGACAGCACAGCAAAAATTGGACATCCCAGAGTGCATCAAACATGATTTAGAGCTTGTTTATGGAAAAGTGCTTATTTCTGCATTTCAATGTTGCAACTTGCTGAAAACTGTCCACGGTCGTTCATTTCATCTCAACCTAGACACAGCACAGCAAAAATTGGACATCCAGAGTGCATCAAAACATGATTTAGAGCTTGTTTATGGAAAAGTGCTTATTTCTGCATTTCCATGTTGCAACTTGCTGAAAACTGTCCACAATGTTCATTTCATCTCAACCTAGACACAGCGCAGCAAAAATTGGACATCCAGAGTGCATCAAACATGATTTAGAGCTTGTTTATGGAAAAGTGCTTATTTCTGCCTTTCAATGTTGCAACTTGCTGAAAACTGTCCACAAGTTTCATTTCATCTCAACCTAGACACAGCACAGCAAAATTGACATCCAGAGTGCATCAAACATGATTTCGAGCTTGTTTATGGAAAAGTGCTTATTTCTGCATTTCAATGTTGCCAACTTGCTGAAAAACTGTCCACAAGTGTTCATTCATCTCAACCTAGACACAGCACAGCAAAAATTGGACATCCAGAGGCATCAAAACATGATTTAGAGCTTGTTTATGGAAAAGTGCTTATTTCTGTATTTCAATGTTGCAACTTGCTGAAAACTGTCCACAATGTTCATTTCATCTCAAATAGACAGCACAGCAAAAATTGGACATCCAGAGTGCATCAAACATGATTTAGAGCTTGTTTATGGAAAAAGTGCTTATTTCTGTATTTCAATGTTGCAACTTGCTGAAAACTGTCCACAATGTTCATTTCATCTCAAATAGACAGCACAGCAAAAATTGGACATCCAGAGTGCATCAAACATGATTTAGAGCTTGTTTATGGAAAAAACTTTTTTTGTATTTCAATGTTGCAACTTGCTGAAAACTGTCCACAATGTTCATTTCATCTCAAATAGACAGCACAGCAAAAATTGGACATCCAGAGTGCATCAAACATGATTTAGAGCTTGTTTATGGAAAAAGTGCTTATTTCTGTATTCCATGTTGCAACTTGCTGAAAACTGTCCACAATGTTCATTTCAAGATGTGTATAATAGACAGCACAGCAAAAATTGGACATCCAGAGTGCATCAAACATGATTTAGAGCTTGTTTATGGAAAACAGTTATTTCTTGCATTTCAATGTTGCAACTTGCTGAAAACTGTCCACAATGTTCATTCATCTCAACTAGACACAGCACAGCAAAAATTGGACATCCAGAGTGCATCAAAACATGATTTAGAGCTTGTTTATGGAAAAGTGCTTATTTCTGCATTTCATGTTGCAACTTGCTGAAAAACTGTCCACAATGGTTCATTTCATCTCAACCTAGACAACAGCACAGCAAAAATTGGACATCCAGAGTGCATCAAAACATGATTTAGAGCTTGTTTATGGAAAGATGCTTATTTCTGCATTTCAATGTTGCAACTTGCTGAAAACTGTCCACGTGGTTCATTTCATCTCAACCCTAGACACAGCACAGCAAAAATTGGACATCCAGAGTGCATCAAACATGATTTAGAGCTTGTTTATGGAAAAAGTGCTTATTTCTGCATTTCAATGTTGCAACTTGCTGAAAACTGTCCACAATGTTCATTTCATCTCAACGTAGACACAGACAGCAAAATGGACTCCAGAGTGCATCAAACATGATTTAGAGCTTGTTTATGGAAAAAGTGCTTATTTCTGCATTTCAATGTTGCAACTTGCTGAAAACTGTCCACATGCTTCATTTCATCTCAACTAGACACAGCACAGCAAAAATTGGACATCCAGAGTGCATCAAACATGATTTAGAGCTTGTTTATGGAAAAGTGCTTATTTCTGCATTTCAATGTTGCAACTTGCTGAAAACTGTCCCACGGCGTTCATTTCATCTCAACCTAGACACAGCACAGCAAAAATTGGACATCCAGAGTGCATCAAACATGATTTAGAGCTTGTTTATGGAAAAGTGCTTATTTCTGCATTTCAATGTTGCAACTTGCTGAAAACTGTCCACGGACTGTTCATTTCATCTCAACCTAGACACAGCACAGCAAAAATTGGACATCCAGAGTGCATCAAAACATGATTTAGAGCTTGTTTATGGAAAAGTGCTTATTTCTGCATTTCAATGTTGCAACTTGCCTGAAAACTGTCCCACACTGTTCATTTCATCTCAACATAGGACAAGCACAGCAAAATTGGGACATCCAGAGTGCAATCAAAACATTGATTTAGAGCTTGTTTATGGAAAAGTGCTTATTTCTGCATTTCAATGTTGCAACTTGCCTGAAAACTGTCCACGGCGTTCATTTCATCTCAACCTATAGACAGCACAGCAAAATTGGACATCCAGAGTGCATCAAACATGATTTTAGAGCTTGTTTATGGAAAAGTGCTTTATTTCTGCATTTCAATGTTGCAACTTGCTGAAAACTGTCCACGCATGTTCATTTCATCTCAACCTAGACACAGCACAGCAAAAATTGGACATCCAGAGTGCATCAAACATGATTTAGAGCTTGTTTATGGAAAAGTGCTTATTCTGCATTTCAATGTTGCAACTTGCTGAAAACTGTCCACAATGTTTCATTTCATCTCAACTAGACCAGCCACAGCAAAAATTGGACATCCAGAGTGCATCAAACCTGATTTAGAGCTTGTTTATGGAAAAGTGCTTATTTCTGTATTTCCATGTTGCAACTTGCTGAAAACTGTCCACAATGTTCATTTCATCTCAACCAGACAAGCACAGCAAAAATTGGACATCCAGAGTGCATCAAACATGATTTAGAGCTTGTTTATGGAAAAAGTGCTTATTTCTGTATTTCAATGTTGCAACTTGCTGAAAACTGTCCACGGCGTTCATTTCATCTCAACATAGACAGCACAGCAAAATTGGACATCCAGGTGCATCAAACATGATTTAGAGCTTGTTTATGAAAAGTGCTTTATTTCTGTATTTCCATGTTGCAACTTGCTGAAAACTGTCCACAATGTTCATTTCATCTCAACATAGACAGCACAGCAAAATTGGACATCCAGAGTGCATCAAACATGATTTAGAGCTTGTTTATGGAAAAAGTGCTTATTTCTGCATTTCAATGTTGCAACTTGCTGAAAACTGTCCACGATGTTCATTTTCATCTCAACCTAGACAGCACAGCAAAAATTGGACATCCAGAGTGCATCAAACATGATTTAGAGCTTGTTTATGGAAAAAGTGCTTATTTCTGTATTTCCATGTTGCAACTTGCTGAAAACTGTCCACAATGTTCATTTCATCTCAAATACACAGCACAGCAAAAATTGGACATTCAGAGTGCATCAAACATGATTTAGAGCTTGTTTATGGAAAAAAACTTTTTTTTGTATTTCAATGTTGCAACTTGCTGAAAACTGTCCACAATGTTCATTTCATCTCAAATAGACAGCACAGCAAAAATTGGACATCCACAGTGCATCAAACATGATTTAGAGCTTGTTTATGGAAAATACTTTTTTTTGTATTTCAATGTTGCAACTTGCTGAAAACTGTCCACAATGTTCATTTCATCTCAAATAGACAGCACAGCAAAAATTGGACATCCAGAGTGAATCAAACATGATTCAGAGCTTGTTTATGGAAAAAAGCTTTTTTGTATTTCAATGTTGCAACTTGCTGAAAACTGTCCACAATGTTCATTTCATCTCAAATAGACAGCACAGCAAAAATTGGACATCCAGAGTGCATCAAACATGATTTAGAGCTTGTTTATGGAAAAAAGCTTTTTTCTGTATTTCAATGTTGCAACTTGCTGAAAACTGTCCACAATGTTCATTTCATCTCAAATAGACAGCACAGCAAAAATTGGACATCAGAGTGCATCAAACATGATTTAGAGCTTGTTTATGGAAAAAAGTGCTTATTTCTGTATTTCAATGTTGCAACTTGCTGAAAACTGTCCACAATGTTCATTTCATCTCAAATAGACAGCACAGCAAAAATTGGACATCCAGAGTGCATCAAACATGATTTAGAGCTTGTTTATGGAAAAAGTGCTTATTTCTGTATTTCAATGTTGCAACTTGCTGAAAACTGTCCACAATGTTCATTTCATCTCAAATAGACAGCACAGCAAAAATTGGACATCCAGAGTGCATCAAACATGATTTAGAGCTTGTTTATGGAAAAAAGGCTTATTTCTGCATTTCAATGTTGCAACTTGCTGAAACCTGTTCCCCGGCGTCAGTTCATCTCAACACTAGACACGCAGCAGCAAAATTGGACATCCAGAGTGCATCAAACATGATTTAGAGCTTGTTTATGGAAAAGTGCTTATTTCTGTATTCACATGGTTGCAACTTGCTGAGAAAACTGTCCACAATGTTCATTTCATCTCAACCTAGACACAGCACAGCAAAAATGGACATCCCAGAGTGCATCAAACACATGATTTAGAGCTTGTTTATGGAAAAGTGCTTATTTCTGCATTTCAATGTTGCAACTTGCTGAAAACTGTCCACAATGTTCATTCATCTCAACCTAGACACAGCACAGCAAAAATTGGACATCCAGTGCATCAAACATGATTAGAGCTTGTTTATGGAAAAGTGCTTATTTCTGTATTCAATGTTGCAATTGCTGAAAACTGTCCACGCGTTCATTTCATCTCAAACTATAGACAGCACAGCAAAAAATTGGACATCCAGAGTGATCAAACATGATTTAGAGCTTGTTTATGGAAAATAGTGCTATTTCTTTGCATTTCAATGTTGCACCTTGCTGAAAACTGTCCACACTGTTCATTTCATCTCAAATAGCACAGCACAGCAAAATTGGACATCCAGAGTGACATCCAAACATGGATTTAGAGCTTGTTTATGGAAAAGTGCTTATTTCTGCATTTCAATGTTGCAACTTGCTGAAAACTGTCCACAATGTTCATTTCATCTCAACATAGACAGCACAGCAAAATTGGACATCAGAGTGCATCAAAACATGATTTAGAGCTTGTTTATGGAAAAAGTGCTTATTTCTGCATTTCAATGTGCAACTTGCTGGAAAACTGTCCACGGTGTTCATTTCATCTCAAATAGACCAGCACAGCAAAAATGGCATCCCGAGTGCATCAAAACATGATTTAGAGCTTGTTTATGGAAAAAGTGTTATTTCTGCTATTTCAATGTTTGCAACTTGCTGAAAACTGTCCACAATGGTTCATTTCATCTCAAATAGACAGCCAGCAAAAATTGGACATCCAGAGTGCATCAAACATGATTTAGAGCTTGTTATGGAAAAAGTCTTTTTTGTATTTCAATGTTGCAACTTGCTGAAAACTGTCCAAGATGTTCATTTCATCTCACATAGACAAGCACAGCAAAAATTGGACATCCAGAGTGCAATCAAACATGATTTAGAGCTTGTTTATGGAAAAAAAGTTTTTTTCTGCATTTCAATGCTTCAACTTGCTGAAAACTGTCCACAATGTTCATTTCAATCTCAAATAGACAGCACAGCAAAAATTGACATCCAGCATGCATCAACATGATTTAGAGCTTGTTATGGAAAACTTTTTTTTTGTATTTCAATGTTGCAACTTGCTAAACTGTCCACAATGTTCATTTCATCTCAAATAGACAGCACATCAAAAATTGGACATCCAGAGTGCATTACAAACATGATTTAGAGCTTGTTATGGAAAAAGTGCTTATTTCTGCATTTCAATGTTGCAACTTGCTGAAAACTGTCCACAATGTTCATTTCATCTCAAATAGACAGCACAGCACAAATTGGACATCCAGAGTGCATCAAACATGATTTAGAGCTTGTTTATGGAAAAGTGCTTATTTCTGCATTTCAATGTTGCAACTTGCTGAAAACTGTCCACAATGTTCATTTCATCTCAACTATAGACAGCACAGCAAAAATTGGACATCCAGAGTGCATCAAACATGATTTAGAGCTTGTTTATGGAAAAAGCTTTTTTCTGTATTTCAATGTTGCAACTTGCTGAAAACTGTCCACAATGTTCATTTCATCTCAAATAGACAGCACAGCAAAAATTGGACATCCAGAGTGCATCAAACATGATTTAGAGCTTGTTTATGGAAAAAAGTTTTTCTGTCATTCCAATGTTGCAACTTGCTGAAAACTGTCCACAATGTTCATTTCATCTCAAATAGACAGCACAGCAAAAATTGGACATCCAGAGTGCCTCAAACATGATTTAGAGCTTGTTTATGGAAAAGTTGCTTATTTCTGTATTCAATGTTGCAACCTTGCTGAAAACTGTCCACAATGTTCATTTCATCTCAACCTAGACACCAGCACAGCAAAAATGGACATCCAGAGTGCATCAAAACATGATTTAGAGCTTGTTTATGGAAAAAGTGCTTATTTTCTGTAATTTCAATGTTGCAACTTGCTGAAAACTGTCCACGCTGTTCAGTTCATCTCAAACCTAGACACAGCACAGCAAAATTGGACAATCCAGAGTGCATCAAAACATGATTTAGAGCTTGTTTATGGAAAACCTGCTTATTTCTGCAATTCAATGTTGCCAACTTGCTGAAAACTGTCCACAATGTTCATTTCATCTCAACCTAGACACGCACAGCAAAAATTGGACATCCAGAGTGCATCAAACATGATTTAGAGCTTGTTTATGGAAAAGTGCTTATTTCTGCTATTTCCATGTTTGCAACTTGCTGAAAACTGTCCACCACTGTTCATTTCATCTCAACCTAGACACAGCCCAGCAAAAATTGGACATCCAGAGTGCATCAAACATGATTTAGAGCTTGTTTATGGAAAAGTGCTTATTTCTGCATTTCAATGTTGCAACTTGCTGAAAACTGTCCACGGCGTTCATTTCATCTCAACTATAGACAGCACAGCAAAATTGGACATCCAGAGTGCATCAAAACATGATTTAGAGCTTGTTTATGGAAAAGTGCTTATTTCTGCATTTCAATGTTGCAACTTGCTGAAAACTGTCCACATCGTTCATTTCATCTCAACCTAGACAAGCACAGCAAAAATTGGACATCCAGAGTGCATCAAACATGATTTAGAGCTTGTTTATGGAAAAGTGCTATTTCTGCATTCAATGTTGCAACTTGCCTGAAAAACTGTCCACGGCGTTCATTTCATCTCAACTCTAGACCAGCACAGCAAAAATTGGACATCAGAGTGCATCAAACATGATTTAGAGCTTGTTTATGGAAAAGTGCTTATTTCTGCATTTCAATGTTGCAACTTGCTGAAAACTGTCCACAATGTTCATTTCATCTCAACCTAGACACAGCACAGCAAAAATTGGACATCCAGAGTGCATCAAACATGATTTAGAGCTTGTTTATGAAAAGGTGCTTATTTCTGCATTTCATGTGGCAACTTGCTGAAAAACTGTCCACGGCGTTCATTTCATCTCAACTAAGACAGCACAGCAAAAATTGGACATCCAGAGTGCATCAAACATGATTTAGAGCTGTTTATGGAAAAGTGCTATTTCTGCATTTCAATGTTGCAACTTGCTGAAAACTGTCCACGGCGTTCATTTCATCTCAACTAGTACACAGCACAGCAAAATTGGACATCCAGAGTGCATCAAACATGATTTAGAGCTTGTTTATGGAAAAGTGCTTATTTCTGCATTTCCATGTTGCAACTTGCTGAAACTGTCCACAATGTTCATTTCATCTCAACCTAGACAAGCACAGCAAAAATTGGACATCCAGAGTGCATCAAACATGATTTAAGCTTGTTTATGGAAAGTGCTTATTCTGCATTTCAATGTTGCAACTTGCTGAAACTGTCCACAGTGTTTCATTTCATCTCAACCTAGACACAGCACAGCAAAAATTGGACATCCAGAGTGCCATCAAAACATGATTTGAGCTTGTTTATGGAAAAGTGCTTATTTCTGCATTTTCAATGTTGCAACTGCTGAAAACTGTCCACGGATGTTCATTTCATCTCAACTAGCACAGCACAGCAAAAATTGGACATCCAGAGTGCATCAAACATGATTTAGAGCTTGTTTATGGAAAAGTGCTATTTCTGCATTTCAATGTTTGCAACTTGCTGAAAACTGTCCACACTGTTCATTTCATCTCAACCTAGACACAGCACAGCAAAAATTGGACATCCAGAGTGCATCAAACATGATTTAGAGCTTGTTTATGGAAAAGTGCTTATTTCTGCATTTCAATGTTGCAACTTGCTGAAAACTGTCCACGGCGTTCATTTCATCTCAACCTAGACACAGCACAGCAAAATTGGACATCCAGAGTGCATCAAACATGATTTAGAGCTTGTTTATGGAAAAGTGCTTATTTCTGCATTTCCATGTTGCAACTTGCTGAAAACTGTCCACGATGTTCATTTCATCTCAACCTAGACACAGCACAGCAAAAATTGGACATCCAGAGTGCATCAAACATGATTTAGAGCTTGTTTATGGAAAAGTGCTTATTTCTGCATTTCAATGTTGCAACTTGCTGAAAACTGTCCACGGCTGTTCATTTCATCTCAACTAGACACAGCACAGCAAAAATTGGACATCCAGAGTGCATCAAAACATGATTTAGAGCTTGTTTATGGAAAAAGTGCTTATTTCTGCATTTCAATGTTGCAACTTGCTGAAAACTGTCCACGCGTTCATTTCATCTCAACTAGACACAGCACAGCAAAAATTGGACATCCAGAGTGCATCAAACATGATTTAGAGCTTGTTTATGGAAAAGTGCTTATTTCTGCATTTCAATGTTGCAACTTGCTGAAAACTGTCCACAGGCGTTCATTTCATCTCAACCTAGACAAGCACAGCAAAAATTGGACATCCAGAGTGCAATCAAAACATGATTTAGAGCTTGTTTATGGAAAGTGCTTATTTCTGCTTATTTCAATGTTGCAACTTGCTGAAAACTGTCCACAAGGTTCAATTCATCTCACTATAGACAGCCCACAGCCAAAAATTGGACATCCCAGAGTGCATCCAAACATGATTTAGAGCTTGTTTATGGAAAGTGCTTATTTCTGTATTTCCATGTTGCAACTTGCTGAAAACTGTCCACCGGCGTTTCAATTTCATCTCAACTATAGACAGCACAGCAAAAATTGGACATCCAGAGTGCATCAAACATGATTAGAGCTTGTTTATGGAAAAGTGCTTATTTCTGCATTTCAATGTTGCAACTTGCTGAAAACTGTCCACGGCGCTTCATTTCATCTCAACCTAGACACAGCACAGCAAAAATTGGACATCCAGAGTGCATCAAACATGATTTAGAGCTTGTTTATGGAAAAGTGCTTATTTCTGCATTTCAATGTTGCAACTTGCTGAAAACTGTCCACATGTTCATTTCATCTCAACATAGACACAGCACAGCAAAAATTGGACATCCAGAGTGCATCAAACATGATTTAGAGCTTGTTTATGGAAAGTGCTTATTTCTGCATTTCAATGTTGCAACTTGCTGAAAACTGTCCACATGGTTCATTTCATCTCAACTATAGACAGCACAGCAAAAATTGGACATCCAGAGTGCATCAAACATGATTTAGAGCTGTTTATGGAAAAGTGCTTATTTCTGCTATTCAATGTTGCAACTTGCTGAAAACTGTCCACAATGTTCATTTCATCTCAACCTAAGACAGCACAGCAAAAATTGGACATCCAGAGTGCATCAAACATGATTTAGAGCTTGTTTATGGAAAAGTGCTTATTTCTGTATTTCAATGTTGCAACTTGCTGAAAACTGTCCACGGTTCATTTCATCTCAACCTAGACACAGCACAGCAAAAATTGGACATCCAGAGTGCATCAAACATGATTTAGAGCTTGTTTATGGAAAAGTGCTTATTTCTGCATTTCAATGTTGCAACTTGCTGAAAACTGTCCACAATGTTCATTTCATCTCAACCTAGACACAGCACAGCAAAAATTGGACATCCAGAGTGCATCAAACATGATTTAGAGCTTGTTATGGAAAAGTGCTTATTTCTGCATTCAATGTTGCAACTTGCTGAAAACTGTCCACAATGTTCATTTCATCTCAACCTAGACACAGCACAGCAAAAATTGGACATCCAGAGTGCATCAAACATGATTAGAGCTTGTTTATGGAAAAGTGCTTATTTCTAGCATTTCAATGTTGCAACTGCTGAAAACTGTCCACAATGTTCATTTTCATCTCAAGTATGACAAGCACAGCAAAAATTGGACATCCAGAGTGCATCAAACATGATTTAGAGCTTGTTTATGGAAAAGTGCTTATCTTTGCATTCAATGTTGCAACTTGCTGAAAACTTCCACGGTGTTCATTTCATCTCAACTATAGACAGCACAGCAAAATTGGACATCCAGAGTGCATCAAACATGATTTAGAGCTTGTTTATGGAAAAAGTGCTTATTTCTGCTTCAATGGTTGCAACTTGCTGAAAACTGTCCACGTGCGTTCATTCATCTCAACCTAAAGCCGCACAGCAAAAATTGGACATCCAGGAGTGCATCAAACATGATTTAGAGCTTGTTTATGAAAAGTGCTTATTTCGGATTCAATGTTGCAACTTGCTGAAAACTGTCCAATGTTCATTTCATCTCAACATAGACACAGCACAGCAAAAATTGGACATCCAGAGTGCATCAAACATGATTTAGAGCTTGTTTATGGAAAGTGCTATTCTGCATTTCAATGTTGCAACTTGCTGAAAAACTGTCCACAATGTTCATTTCATCTCAAATAGACAGCACAGCAAAAATTGGACATCCAGAGTGCATCCAAACATGATTTAGAGCTTGTTTATGGAAAAGTGCTTATTTCTGCATTTCAATGTTGCAACTTGCTGAAAAACTGTCCACGGGTTCATTTCATCTCAACTATAGACAGCACAGCAAAAATGGACATCCAGAGTGCATCAAACATGATTTAGAGCTTGTTTATGGAAAAGTGCTTATTTCTGTATTTCAATGTTGCAACTTGCTGAAAACTGTCCACGGCGTTCATTTCATCTCAACTATAGACAGCACAGCAAAAATTGGACATCCAGAGTGCATCAAACATGATTTAGAGCTTGTTTATGGAAAAAGTGCTTATTTCTGCATTCAATGTTGCAACTTGCTGAAAACTGTCCACGGCGTTCATTTCATCTCAACCTAGACAGCACAGCAAAATGGACATCCAGAGTGCATCAAACATGATTTAGAGCTTGTTATGGAAAAGTGCTTATTTCTGTATTTCAATGTTGCAACTTGCTGAAAACTGTCCACAATGTTCATTTCATCTCAACCTAGACACAGCACAGCCAAAAATTGGACATCCAGAGTGCATCAAACATGGATTTAGAGCTTGTTTAGGAAAAGTGCTTATTTCTGCATTCCATGTTGCAACTTGCTGAAACTGTCCACAATGTTCATTTCATCTCAATCCTAGACACAGCACAGCAAAAATTGGACATCCAGAGGCATCAAAACATGATTTAGAGCTTGTTTATGGAAAAGTGCTTATTTCTGTATTTCATGTTGCAACTTGCTGAAAACTGTCCACAATGTTCATTTCATCTCAACCTAGACCAGCACAGCAAAAATTGGACATTCCAGAGTGCCCATCCAACATGATTTAGATGCCTTTGTTTTATCGGAAAGTGCTTATTTCGTATTTCCATGTTGCAACTTGCTGCAACAACTGTCCCCAGGCGTTTCAGTTCATCTCAACCCTAGACACAGCACAGCAAAATGGAACATCCGAGTAGGCATCAACATGATTTTAGAGCTTGTTTATGAAAAAGTGCTTATTTCTGTATTCAATGTTGCAACTTGCTGAAAACTGTCCACAATGTTCATTTCATCTCAAATAGACAGCACAGCAAAAATTGGACATCCAGAGTGCATCAAACATGATTTAGAGCTTGTTTATGGAAAAAAGTGCTTATTTCTGTATTTCAATGTTGCAACTTGCTGAAAACTGTCCACATGTTCATTTCATCTCAACTAGACAGCACAGCAAAAATTGGACATCCAGAGTGCATCAAACATGATTTAGAGCTTGTTTATGGAAAAAGTGCTTATTTCTGTCATTTCAATGTTGCAACTTGCTGAAAACTGTCCACAATGTTCATTTCATCTCAAATAGACAGCACAGCAAAAATTGGACATCCAGAGTGCATCAAACATGATTTAGAGCTTGTTTATGGAAAAAGGCTTATTTTGTATTTCAATGTTGCAACTTGCTGAAAACTGTCCACAATGTTCATTTCATCTCAAATAGACAGCACAGCAAAAATTGGACATCCAGAGTGCATCAAACATGATTTAGAGCTTGTTTATGGAAAAAAGCTTTTTTTGTATTTCAATGTTGCAACTTGCTGAAAACTGTCCACAATGTTCATTTCATCTCAAATAGACAGCACAGCAAAAATTGGACATCCAGAGTGCATCAAACATGATTTAGAGCTTGTTTATGGAAAAAGCTTTTTTTGTATTTCAATGTTGCAACTTGCTGAAAACTGTCCACAATGTTCATTTCATCTCAAATAGACAGCACAGCAAAATTGGACATCAGAGTGCATCAAACATGATTTAGAGCTTGTTTATGGAAAAAAAGCTTTTTTCTGTATTTCAATGTTGCAACTTGCTGAAAACTGTCCACAATGTTCATTTCATCTCAAATAGACAGCACAGCAAAAATTGGACATCCAGAGTGCATCAAACATGATTTAGAGCTTGTTTATGGAAAAAGGCTTTTTCTGTATTTCCAATGTTGCAACTTGCTGAAAACTGTCCACGCGCGTTCATTCATCTCAACCTAGACAGCACAGCAAAATTGGACATCCAGAGTGCATCAAACATGATTTAGAGCTTGTTTATGGAAAAGTGCTTATTTCTGTATTCAATGTTGCAACTTGCTGAAAACTGTCCACAGCTGTTCATTTCATCTCAACCTAGACAGCACAGCAAAATTGGACATCCAGAGTGCATCAAACATGATTTAGAGCTTGTTTATGGAAAAGTGCTTATTTCTGCATTCCATGTTGCAACTTGCTGAAACTGTCCACAATGTTCATTTCATCTCAACCTAGACACAGCCACAGCAAAAATTGGACATCCAGAGTGCATCAAACATGATTAGAGCTTGTTTATGGAAAAGTGCTTATTTCTGCATTTCAATGTTGCAACTTGCTGAAACGTCCACGGATGTTCATTTCATCTCAACCTAGACACAGCACAGCAAAAATTGGACATCCAGAGTGCATCCAAAACATGATTTAGAGCTTGTTTATGGAAAAGTGCTTATTTCTGTCATTTCAATGTTGCAACTTGCTGAAACTGTCCACGGCGTTCATTTCATCTCAACCTAGACACAGCCACAGCAAAAATGGACATCCAGAGTGCATCAAACATGATTTAGAGCTTGTTTATGGAAAAGTGCTTATTTCTGCATTCAATGTTGCAACTTGCTGAAAACTGTCCACGGCGTTCATTTCATCTCAACCTAGACACAGCACAGCAAAATTGGACATCCAGAGTGCATCAACATGATTTAGAGCTTGTTATGAAAGTGCTTATTTCTGCATTTCAATGTTGCAACTTGCTGAAAACTGTCCACGGCTGTTCATTTCATCTCAACTCTAGACACAGCACAGCCAAAAATTGGACATCCAGATGCATCAAAACATGATTTAGAGCTTGTTTATCGGAAAAGTGCTTATTTCTGTATTTCCATGTTGCAACTTGCTGAAACTGTCCACATGGTTCATTTCATCTCAACCTAGACACAGCACAGCAAAAATTGGACATCCAGAGTGCATCAAACATGATTTTAGAGCTTGTTTATGGAAAAGTGCTTATTTCTGCATTTCAATGTTGCAACTTGCTGAAAACTGTCCACGGCGTTCATTTCATCTCAACTATAGACAGCACAGCAAAAATTGGACATCAAGAGTGCATCAAACATGATTTAGAGCTTGTTTATGGAAAAGTGCTTATTTCTGCATTTCCATGTTGCAACTTGCTGAAAACTGTCCCGGCGTTCATTTCATCTCAACTCTAGACCAGCACAGCAAAAATTGGACATCCAGAGTGCATCAAACATGATTTAGAGCTTGTTTATGGAAAAGTGCTTATTTCTGTATTTCAATGTTGCAACTTGCTGAAAACTGTCCACAATGTTCATTCATCTCACATAGACACAGCACAGCAAAATTGGACATCCAGAGTGCATCAAAACATGATTTAGAGCTTGTTTATGGAAAAGTGCTTATTTCTGCAATTTCAATGTTGCACCTTGCTGAAAACTGTCCACGGCGTTCATTTCATCTCAACTATAGACAGCACAGCAAAATTGGACATCCAGAGGTGCATCAAACATGATTGTATGAGCTTGTTTATGGAAAAGTGCTTATTTCGCATTTCAATGTTGCAACTTGCTGAAAAACTGTCCACGGTTCAGTTCATTCTCAACTATAAGGCCAGCACAGCAAAAATTGGGACATCAGAGTGCATCAAACATGATTTAGAGCTCTGTTTATGGAAAGTGCTTATTTCTGTATTTCCATGTTGCAACTTGCTGAAAACTGTCCCCAATGTTCATTTCATCTCAACCTAGACACAGCACAGCAAAAATTGGACATCCAGAGTGCATCAAACATGATTTAGCTAGCTTGTTTATGGAAAAGTGCTTATGTTCTGCATTTCAATGTTGCAACTTGCTGAAACTGTCCACGGAATGTTCATTTCATCTCAACTCTAGACACAGCCACAGCAAAAATTGGACATCCAGAGTGCATCAAACATGATTTAGAGCTTGTTTATGGAAAAGTGCTTATTTCTGTATTTCAATGTTGCAACTTGCTGGAAAACTGTCCAATGTTCAATTTCATCTCAACTAGACACAGCCACAGCAAAAATGGACATCCAGAGTGCATCAACACATGATTTAGAGCTGTTTATGGAAAAGTGCTTATTCTGCATTCTCAATGTTGCAACTTGCTGAAAAACTGTCCACGGCGTTCATTCATCTCAACTATAGACAGCCACAGCAAAATTGGACATCCAGAGTGCATCAAAACATGATTTAGAGCTTGTTTATGGAAAAGTGCTTATTTCTGCTATTCCATGTTGCAACTTGCGTGAAAAACTGTCCACGGCGTTCATTTCATCTCAACTATAGCCAGCACAGCAAAATTGGACATCCAGAGGCATTCAAACATGATTTAGAGCTTGTTTATGGAAAAGTGCTTATTTCTGCTATTTCAATGTTGCAACTTGCTGAAAACTGTCCACGGCGTTCATTTCATCTCAACTATAGACAGCCCCACAGCACAAATTGGACATCCAGAGGCATCAACATGATTTAGAGCTTGTTTATGGAAAGTGCTTATTTCTGCATTTCAATGTTGCAACTTGCTGAAAACTGTCCACGGCGTTCATTTCATCTCAACTATGACAGCACAGCAAAAATGGACATCCAGAGTGCATCAAACATGATTTAGAGCTTGTTATGGAAAAGTGCTTATTCTGCAATTTCAATGTTGCAACTTTGCTTGAAAACTGTCCACGGCGTTCATTTCATCTCAACCTAGACAAGCACAGCAAAAATTGGACATCCAGAGTGCATCCAAAACATGATTTAGAGCTTGTTTATGGAAAAGTGGCTTATTTCTGTATTTCAATGTTGCAACTTGCTGAAAACTGTCCACGGCGTTCATTTCATCTCAACCTAAGACAGCACAGCAAAATTGGACATCCAGAGTGCATCAAACATGATTTAGAGCTTGTTATGGAAAGTGCTTATTTCTGCATTTCAATGTTGCAACTTGCTGAAAACTGTCCACGGCTGTTCAGTTCATCTCAACCTAGACACAGCACAGCAAAAATTGGACATCCAGAGTGCATCAAACATGATTTAGAGCTTGTTTATGGAAAAGTGCTTATTTCTGCTATTTCAATGTTGCAACTTGCTGGAAAACTGTCCACAATGTTCATTTCATCTCAACCTAAGACACGCACAGCAAAAATTGGACATCCAGAGTGCATCAAACATGATTTAGAGCTTGTTTATGGAAAAGTGCTTATTTCTGCATTTCAATGTTGCAACTTGCTGAAAACTGTCCACAAGTCATTTATCTCAACCTATACACAGCACAGCAAAAATGGGACATCCAGAGTGCATCAAACATGAGTTTAGAGCTTGTTTATGGAAAAGTGCTTATTTCTGCATATTCAATGTTGCAACTTGCTGAAAACTGTCCCACGGCTTCATTTCATCTCAACTATGACACAGCACAGCAAAAATTGCGACATCCAGAGTGCATCAAAACATGATTTAAGCTTGTTTATGGAAAAGTGCTTATTTCTGCATTTCAATGTTGCAACTTGCTGAAAACTGTCCACGAATGTTTCATTTCATCTCAACCTATGACACAGCACAGCAAAAATTGGACATCCAGAGTGCATCAAAACATGATTTTAGAGCTGTTTATGGAAAAGTGCTTATTTCTGTCATTTCAATGTTGCGAACCTTGCTGAAAACTGTCCACGGCGTTCATTTCATCTCAACTAGACGACAGCACAGCAAAAATTGGACATCCAGAGTGCATCAAACATGATTTAGAGCTTGTTATGGAAAAGTGCTTATTTCTGCATTCAATGTTGCAACTTGCTTGAAAACTGTCCACAAGTGTTCAGTTCATCTCAACCTAGACACAGCACAGCAAAAATTGGACATCCAGAGTGCATCAAACATGATTTAGAGCTTGTTTATGGAAAGTGCTTATTTCTGCATTTCAATGTTGCAACTTGCTGAAAACTGTCCACACTGTTCATTTCATCTCAACCTAGACAGCACAGCAAAAATTGGACATCCAGAGTGCATCAAACATGATTTAGAGCTTGTTTATGGAAAAAGTGCTTATTTCTGCATTTCAATGTTGCAACTTGCTGAAAACTGTCCACGGCGTTCATTTCATCTCAACTATAGACAGCACAGCAAAAATTGGACATCCAGAGTGCATCAAAACATGATTTAGAGCTTGTTTATGGAAAAGTGCTTATTTCTGTATTTCCATGTTGCAACTTGCTGAAAACTGTCCACAATGTTCATTTCATCTCAACTAGACCAGCACAGCAAAAATTGGACATCCAGAGTGCATCAAACATGATTTAGAGCTTGTTTATGGAAAAGTGCTTATTTCTGCATTTCAATGTTGCAACTTGCTGAAAACTGTCCACAATGTTTCATTCATCTCAACCTAGACAAGCACAGCACAAAATTGGACATCCAGAGTGCATCAAACATGATTTAGAGCTTGTTTATGGAAAAGTGCTTATTTCTGCATTTCAATGTTGCAACTTGCTGAAAACTGTCCACGGATGTTCATTTCATCTCAACTATAGACCAGCACAGCAAAAATTGGACATCCAGAGTGCATCAAACATGATTTAGAGCTTGTTTATGGAAAAGTGCTTATTTCTGTATTTCAATGTTGCAACTTGCTGAAACTGTCCACGGCGTTCATTTCATCTCAACTATAGACAGCACAGCAAAAATTGGACATCCAGAGTGCATCCAAACATGATTTAGAGCTTGTTTATGGAAAAGTGCTTATTTCTGTATTTCAATGTTGCAACTTGCTGAAAACTGTCCACAATGTTCATTTCATCTCAACCTAGACACAGCACAGCAAAAATTGGACATCCAGAGTGCATCAAACATGATTTAGAGCTTGTTTATGGAAAGTGCTTATTTCTGCATTTCATGTTGCAACTTGCTGAAACTGTCCACAGGCGTTCATTTCATCTCAACCTAGACACAGCGCAGCAAAAATTGGACATCCAGAGTGCATCAAACATGATTTAGAGCTTGTTTATGGAAAAGTGCTTATTTCTGCATTTCAATGTTGCAACTTGCTGAAAACTGTCCACGATGTTCATTTCATCTCAACCTAGACACAGCACAGCAAAAATTGGACATCCAGAGTGCATCAAACATGATTTAGAGCTTGTTTATGGAAAAGTGCTTATTTCTGCATTTCAATGTTGCAACTTGCTGAAAACTGTCCACAATGTTCATTTCATCTCAACCTAGACACAGCACAGCAAAAATTGGACATCCAGAGTGCATCAAACATGATTTAGAGCTTGTTTATGGAAAAGTGCTTATTTCTGCTATTCAATGTTGCAACTTGCTGAAAACTGTCCACAATGTTCATTTCATCTCAACCTAGACACAGCACAGCAAAATTGGACATCCAGAGTGCATCAAAACATGATTTAGAGCTTGTTATGGAAAAGTGCTTATTTCTGCTATTCAATGTTGCAACTTGCTGAAAACTGTCCACAATGTTCATTTCATCTCAACTAGACACAGCACAGCAAAAATTGGACATCCAGAGTGCATCAAAACATGATTTAGAGCTTGTTTATGGAAAAGTGCTTATTTCTGTATTTCAATGTTGCAACTTGCTGAAAACTGTCCACGGCGTTCATTCATCTCAACCTATGACAGCACAGCAAAAATTGGACATCCAGAGTGCATCAAACCTGATTTAGAGCTTGTTTATGGAAAAGTGCTTATTTCTGCTATTCCATGTTGCAACTTGCTGAAAACTGTCCACAATGTTCATTCATCTCAACCTAGACAGCACAGCAAAAATTGGACATCCAGAGTGCATCAAACATGATTTAGAGCTTGTTTATGGAAAAGTGCTTATTTCTGCATTTCAATGTTGCAACTTGCTGAAAACTGTCCACAGGCGTTCATTCATCTCAACCTAGACACAGCACAGCAAAAATTGGACATCCAGAGTGCATCAAAACATGATTTAGAGCTTGTTTATGGAAAAGTGCTTATTTCTGCATTTCAATGTTGCAACTTGCTGAAAACTGTCCACAATGTTCATTTCATCTCAACCTAGACACAGCACAGCAAAAATTGGACATCCAGAGTGCATCAAACATGATTTAGAGCTTGTTTATGGAAAAAAGCTTTTTTTGTATTTCAATGTTGCAACTTGCTGAAAACTGTCCACAATGTTCATTTCATCTCAAATAGACAGCACAGCAAAAATTGGACATCCAGAGTGCATCAAACATGATTTAGAGCTTGTTTATGGAAAAAAGCTTTTTTCTGTATTTCAATGTTGCAACTTGCTGAAAACTGTCCACAATGTTCATTTCATCTCAAATAGACAGCACAGCAAAAATTGGACATCCAGAGTGCATCAAACATGATTTAGAGCTTGTTTATGGAAAAAAGCTTTTTTTGTATTTCAATGTTGCAACTTGCTGAAAACTGTCCACAATGTTCATTTCATCTCAAATAGACAGCACAGCAAAAATTGGACATCCAGAGTGCATCAAACATGATTTAGAGCTTGTTTATGGAAAAAAGCTTTTTCTGTCATTTCAATGTTGCAACTTGCTGAAAACTGTCCACGGCGTTCATTTCATCTCAACATAGACGCAGACAGCAAAAATTGGACATCCAGAGTGCATCAAACATGATTTAGAGCTTGTTTATGGAAAAGTGGCTTATTTCTGCATTTCAATGTTGCAACTTGCTGAAAACTGTCCACAATGTTCATTTCATCTCAACCTAGACACAGCACAGCAAAAATTGGACATCCAGAGTGAATCAAACATGATTTAGAGCTTGTTTATGGAAAAGTGCTTATTTCTGCATTTCAATGTTGCAAACTTGCCTGAAAACTGTCCACGGCGTTGCATTTCATCTCAACCTAGACAAGCACAGCAAAAATGGACATCCAGAGTGCATCAAAACATGATTTAGAGCTTGTTTATGGAAAAGTGCATTATTTCTGTATTCCATGTTGCAACTTGCTTAAAACTGTCCACGAATGTTCATTTCATCTCAACTCTAGACAGCACAGCAAAATTGGACATCCAGAGTGCATTCAAACATGATTTAGAGCTTGTTTATGGAAAAGTGCTTATTTTCTGCTATTTCAATGTTGCAACTTGGCTGAAAACTGTCCACAATGTTCATTTCATCTCAAACTAGAACAGCACAGCAAAAATTGGACATCCAGAGTGCATCAAACATGATTTAGAGCTTGTTTATGGAAAAGTGCTTATTTTCTGCTATTTCAATGTTGCAACTTGCTGAAAACTGTCCACGCGTTCATTTAATCTCAACTATAGACAGCACCAGCCAAAAATTGGACATCCAGAGTGCATCAAACATGATTTAGAGCTTGTTTATGGAAAACAGTGCTTATTTCTGTATTTCAATGTTGCAACTTGCTGAAAACTGTCCACAATGTTCATTTCATCTCAACTAGACAGCACAGCAAAAATTGGACATCCAGAGTGCATCAAACATGATTTAGAGCTTGTTTATGGAAAAGTGACTTATTATCTGTATTTCCATGTTTGCAACTCTTGCTGAAAAACTGTCCACAATGTTCATTTCATCTCAAATAGACAGCACAGCAAAATTGGACATCCAGAGTGCATCAAACATGATTTAGAGCTTGTTTATGGAAAATGCTTATTTCTGTATTTCCATGTTGCAACTTGCTGAAAACTGTCCACAATGTTCATTTAATCTCAAATAGACAGCACAGCAAAATTGGACATCAGAGTGCATCAAACATGATTTAGAGCTTGTTTATGGAAAAACCAGTTTTTTTGGTATTTCAATGTTTGCAACTTGCTGAAAAAACTGTCCACAATTGTAATTCATCTCAAATAGACAGCACAGCATCAATAATTGGACCATCAAAGAGTGCATTAAAACATGATTTAGAGGCTTGTTTATGAAAAAAAGTTATTTCTGTATTCAATGTTTCAACTGGCCTGACAAACTGTCCACAATGTTCATATTCATCTCAAATAGACAGGCAAACAGCAAACTTTGGACATCCAGAGTGCATCAAAAATGATTTAGAGCTTGTTTATGGAAAAGTGCTTATTTCTGTATTTCCATGTTGCAACTTGCTGAAAACTGTCCACCTAATGTTTCATTTCATCTCAAATAGAGACGCCACAGCTCAAATTGGACATCCATAGTGCATCAACATGATTCTAGAGCTTGGTTTATTGGAAAAAAAGTTATCTTCTGTATTTCAATGGTTCAACTTGCCTGGGTGAATACTGTTCCACAATGATCATTTCATCATCAAATTTAGGACAGCACAAGCTCAAATTGGACATCGAGCAGTGCGTCAAACATGATTTTAGAGCATTGTTTATGGAAAACATGTTTTTTTCTGTCATTTCCATGTTGCAACTTGCTTAGTGAAACTGTCCACAATGTTCATTTCATCTCAAATAGACAGCACAGCAAACTTGGACATCCAGAGTGCATCAAACATGATTTTAAGAGCTTGTTTATGTAAAAAACTGTTATTTCTGTATTTCATTTCAACTTCCTGAAAACTGTCCACAATGTTCATTTTCATTCTCAAATAGACAGCACAGCACAATTTGGACATCCAGAGTGCCATTCAAACATGATTTAGAGCATGTTTATGGAAAAATGCTTATTTCTGTATTTCATGTTGCAACTTCCTGAAAACTGTCCACAATGTTCATTTCATCTCAAATAGACAGCACAGCAAACTTGGACATCCAGAGTGCATCAAACATGATTTAGAGCATGTTTATGGAAAAAATGTTTTTTGGTATTTCCATGTTGCAACTTGCTGAAAATGTCAACTGTTCATTTCATATCAAATATAGATGCACAGCGAAATTGGACATCCAGAGTGCATCAACATTAGATTTAGAGCTGTCTATGGAAAAACTGTTTTTTTGTATTTCAATGTTTCAACTTGCTGAAAACTGTCCACAATGTTCATTCATCTCAAATAGACAGCACAGCTCAAATTGGACATCAAGAGTGCATTAAACATGATTTAGAGCTGTTTATGGAAAAAAAGTTATTTCTGTATGTTGCAACTTCCTGAAAACTGTCCACAATGTTCATTTCATCTCAAATAGACAGCACAGCAAAAATTGGACATCCAGAGTGCATCACAGTTTTAGAGCTTGTTTATGGAAAAGTGCTTATTTCTGTATTTCCATGTTTGCAACTTGCTGAAAACTGTCCACAATGTTCATTTCATCTCAAATAGACAGCACCAGCAAAACTTGGACATCCAGAGTGCATCAAACATGATTTGGAGCTTGTTGTTATTGGAAAAAAAGAAGGTTTTTTTTGTATTTCAATGTTGCAACATGCTGAAAACTGTCCACAATGTTCATTTCATCTCAAATAGACAGCAACAGCAAAAATTGGACATCGAGAGTGCATCAAACGTGATTTGGAGCTTGTTATGGAAAAACAGTTTTTTTGTATTTCAATGTTGCAACTTGCTGAAAACTGTCCACAATGTTCATTTCATCTCAAATAGACAGCACAGCAAAATGACATCGAGAGTGCATCAAAAATGATTTGGAGCTTGTTTATGGAAAAACAGTTTTTTTGTATTTCAATGTTGCAACTTGCTGAAAACTGTCCACAATGTTCAATTTCATCTTCAAATAAGAGAGCACAGCAAAAATTGGACAAGCCAGAGTGCATTCAAACATGGATTTAAGAGCTTGTTTATGGAAAAATAGGTTTTTTTTTGTATTCAATGTCTGCAACTGGTGCTGAAAACTGTCCCACAATGTTAATTCATTCTCAATAGACGCACAGGCAAAAAATTGGACATCCAGAGCTGCATCAAACATGATTTTAGAGCTTGTTATAATGGATAAAAGTTGCTTATTTCTGTATTTCAATGTTTGCAACTTGCTTGAAAACTGTCCACAATGTTCATTTCATCTCAAATAGACAGCACAGCTAAATTGGAACATCAATGAGTGCATTCAAACATGATTTAGAGCTTGTTTTATGGAAAAAAGTTATTCTGTATGATTGCCAACCTTCCTGAAAACTGTCCACAATGTTTCATTCATCTAAAATAGACAGCACAGCACAAATTGGACCATCCACAGTGCATCCAAACTGATTTTAGAGCTTGTTTATGGAAAAAGTAGCTTTTTTGTATTTCCAATGTTGCAACTTGCTGAAAACTGTCCACAACTGTTCATTTCATCTCAAATAGACAGCACAGCAAAAAATTGGACATCCAGAGTGCATCAAACATGATTTAGAGCTTGTTTATGGAAAAACATTTTTTTTTGTATTTCAATGTTTGCAACTTGCTGAAAACTGTCCACAATGTTCATTTCATCTCAAATAGAAGCACAGCAATAATTGGACATCCAGAGTGCATCAAACATGATTAGAGCTTGTTTATGGAAAAAATTTGTTTTTTTGTATTTCAATGTTGCAACTTGCTGAAAACTGTCCACAATGTTCATCTTCATCTCAAATAGGACAGCACAGCAAAAATTGGACATCCAGAGTGCATCAACATGTTTTAGAGCTTGTTTATGAAAAGTGCTTATTTTCTGTATTTCCATGTTGCAACTTGCTGAAAACTGTCCACAATGTTCATTTCATCTCAAATAGACAGCACATCAATAATTGGACATCCAGAGTGCATCAAACATGATTTAGAGCTTGTCTATGGAAAAAACAGTTTTTTTGTATTTCAATGTTGCAACTTGCTGAAAACTGTCCACAATGTTCATTTCATCTCAAATAGACAGCACAGCAAAATTGGACATCCAGAGTGCATCAAACATGATTTAGAGCTTTGTTATGGAAAAAACTGTTATTTCTGTATTTCAATGTTGCAACTTGCTGTGAAAACTGTCCACAATGTTCATTTCATCTCAAATAGACAGCACAGCAAAAATTGAATCCGAGTGCATCAAACATGATTTAGAGCTTGTTTATGGAAAAAATGCTTATTTCTGTATTTCCATGTTGCAACTTCGTGAAAACTGTCCACAATGTTCATTTCATCTCAAATAGACAGCACAGCAAAATTGGACATCCAGAGTGCATCAAACATGATTTTAGAGCTTGTTTATGGAAAAACTGTTTTTTTGTATTTCAATGTTGCAACTTGCTGAAAACTGTCCACAATGTCATTTCATTCTCAAATAGACAGCACAGCAAAATTGACATCCAGAGTGCATCAAACATGATTTAGAGCTTGTCTATGGAAAAAACTTTTTTTGTATTTCATGTTTGCAACTTAGTGAAAACTGTCCACAATGTTCATTTCATCTCAAATAGACAGCACACTCAAAAGTGGACATCCAGAGTGCATCAAACATGATTTAGGAGCTTGTTATGGAAAAAAAAAGTTTTTTTTGTATTCAATGTTGCAACTTGCTGAAAACGTCCACAATGTTCATTCATCTCAAATAGACAGCACAGCAAAAATTGGACATCCAGAGTGCATCAAACATGATTTAGAGCTTGTTTATGGAAAAAATGCTTATTCTGTATTCCCATGTTGCAACTTCGTGAAAACGTCCACAATGTCATTTCATCTCAAATAGACAGCACAGCAAAATTGGACATCCAGAGTGCATCAAACATGATTTGGAGCTTGTTTATGGAAAAAACTGTTTTTTTGTATTTCAATTGGTGCAACTTGCTGAAAACTGTCCACAATGTCATTTCATCTCAAATAGCAGCACAGCAAAAATTGGACATCGAGAGTGCCATCAAACATGATTTGGAGCTTGTTTATGGAAAAACATTTTTTTTTGTATTTCAATGTTGCAACTTGCTGAAAACTGTCCACAATGTTCATTTCATCTCAAATAGACAGCACAGCAAAAATTGGACATGCCAGAGTGCATCAAACATGGATTTAGAGCTTGTTATGGAAAAATGCTTTTTTCTGTATTCATGTTGCAACTTGCCTGAAAACTGTCCACAATGTTCATTTCATCTCAAATAGACAGCACAGCAAAAATTGGACATCCAGAGTGCATCAAACATGATTTAGAGCTTGTTTATGGGAAAAAAAGAGCTTATTTCTGTATTTCCATGTTGCAACTTAGCTGAAAACTGTCCACAATGTTCATTTCATCTCAAATAGACAGCACAGCAAAATTGGACACTCCAGAGTGCATCAAACATGATTTAGAGCTTGTTTTTGGAAAAACACTTTTTTTTGTATTTTCAATGTTTCAACTTGCTGAAAACTGTCCACAATGTTAATTTAATCTCAAATAGACAGCACATCAATAATTGGACATCCAGAGTGCATCAAACATGATTTAGAGCTTGTCTATGGAAAACCAGTTATTTCTGTATTTCAATGTTCAACTTGCTGACAACTGTCCACAATGTTCATTTCATCTCAATAGACAGCACAGCAAAAATTGGACATCCAGAGTGCATCAAAAATGATTTAGAGCTTGTTTATGGAAAAGTGCTTATTTCTGTATTTCCATGTTGCAACTTGCTGAAAACTGTCCACAATGTTCATTTCATCTCAAATAGACAGCACATCAATAATTGGACATCCAGAGTGCATCAAACATGATTTAGGAGCTTGTCTATGGAAAAACACTTTTTTTGTATTTCAATGTTTCAACTTGCTGAAAACTGTCCACAATGTTCATTTCATCTCAAATAGACAGCACAGCAAAATTGGACATCCGAGAGTGCATCAAACATGATTTAGAGCTTGTCTTATGGAAAACACTTTTTTTTTGTATTTCAATGTTGCAACTTGCTGAAAACTGTCCACAATGTTTCATTTCATCTCAAATAGACAGCACAGCAAAATTGGACATCCAGAGTGCATCAAACATGATTTAGAGCTTGTTTAGGAAAAACAGTTTTTTTGTATTTCAATGTTGCAACTTGCTGAAAACTGTCCACATGTTCATTTCATCTCCAAATAGACAGCACAGCTAAAATTGGACATCCAGAGTGCATCAAACATGATTTAGAGCTTGTTATGGAAAAAAACTGTTTTTTTTGTATTTCAATGTTGCAACTTGCTGAAAACTGTCCACAATGTTCATTTCATCTCAAATAGACAGCACAGCGAAAATTGGACATCCAGAGTGCATCAAACATGATTTAGAGCTTGTTTATGGAAAAAAGTTTATTTCTGATTTCAATTTTGCAACTTGCTGAAAACTGTCCACAATGTTCATTTCATCTCAAATAGACAGCACCAGCTCAAATTGGGACATCACGAGTGCATTATTAAACATGATTTAGAGCTTGTTTATGGAAAAGTTATTTCTGTATGTTGCACTTCATGAAAACTGTCCACAATGTTCATTTCATCTCAATAGACAGCCACAGCAAAAATTGGACATCCAAGTGCATCAAACATGTTTTAGAGCTTGTTATGCGAAACGTGTTATTTCTGTATTTCCATGTTGCCACTTAGTTGAAAATGTCCACAATGTTCATTTCATCTCAAATAGACAGCACAGCAAAAATTGGACATCCAAGAGTGCATCAAACATGATTGGAGCTTGTTTATGGAAAAAAAGAAGGTTTTTTTGTATTTCAATGTTGCACTTGCTTGAAAACTGTCCACAATGTTCATTTCATTCTCAAATAGACAGCACAGCAAAAATTGGACATCGAGAGCTGCATCAAACATGATTTAGGCTTGTTTATGGAAAAACCTTTTTTTGTATTTCAATGTTTGCAACTTGCTGAAAAACTGTCCACAATGTCATTCATCTCAAATAACAGCACAGCAAAAATTGGACATCCAGAGTGCATCAAACATGATTTAGAGCTTGTTTATGGAAAAGTCTTTATTTCTTATTTCCATGTTGCAACTTGCTGAAACACTGTCCACAAGTTCATTTCATCTCAAATAGACAGCACATCAATAATTGGACATTCCAGAGTGCCATCAAACATGATTTAGAGCTTGTCTATGGAAAATCACTTCTTTTGTATTCAATGTTTCAACTTGCTGAACAAACTGTCCACAATGTTAATTTCATCTCAAATAGACAGCACAGCAAAAATTGGACATCCAGAGTGCATCAAACATGATTTAGAGGCTTGTCTATGGAAAAAACACTTTTTTTGTATTTCAATGTTTGCAACTTGCTGAAAACTGTCCACAATGTTCATTTCATCTCAAATAGACAGCACAGCAAAATTGGACATCCAGAGTGGCATCAAACATGATTTAGAGCTTGTTTATGGAAAAAGTGCTTATTTCTGTATTTCCATGTTGCACTTGCTGAAACTGTCCACAATGTTCATTTCATCTCAAATAGACAGCACAGCAAAATTGGACATCCAGAGTGCATCAAACATGATTAGAGCTTGTTTTGGAAAAACACTTTTTTCTTCATTTCCAATGTTGCAACTTGCTGAAAACTGTCCACAATGTTATTTTCATCTCAAATAGACAGCACAGCAAAAATTGGACATCCAGAGTGCATCAACATGATTAGAGCTTGTTTATGGAAAAAGGCTTTTTTTGTATTTCAATTGTTGCAACTTGCTGAAAACTGTCCACAATGTTAATTTTCATCTCAAATAGAAGCACAGCAAAAATTGGACATCCACAGTGCATCAAACATGATTTAGAGCTTGTTTATGGAAAACACTTTTTTTGTATTTCAATGTTGCAACTTGCTGAAAACTGTCCACAATGTTCATTTCATCTCAAATAGACAGCACAGCAAAAATTGGACATCCAGAGTGCATCAAACATGATTTAGAGCTTGTTTATGGAAAAGTGCTTATTTTCTGTATTTCATGTTGCAACTTGCTGAAAACTGTCCACAATGTTCATTTCATCTCAAATAGACAGCACAGCAAAAATTGGACATCCAGAGTGCATCAAACATGTTTTAGAGCTTGTTTTTGGAAAAACACTTTTTTGTATTTCAATGTTTCAACTTGCTGAAAACTGTCCACAATGTTCATTTCATCTCAAATAGACAGCACAGCAAAAATTGGACATCCAGAGTGCATCAAACATGATTTAGAGCTGTTTTGTTTTGGAAAACACTTGTTTTTGTATTTCAATGTTTCAACTTGCTGAAAACTGTCCCACAATGTTCATTTCTCTCAAACATTTCATCTCAATAGACAGCACAGCAAAAATTGGACATCCAGAGTGCATCAAACATGATTTAGAGCTTGTTTATGGAAAATTGTTTTTTTTTGTATTTCATGTTGCAACTTGCAACTTGCTGAAAACTGTCCACAATGTTCATTTCATCTCATAGACAGCACAGCAAAAATTGGACATCCAGAGTGCATCAAACTGATTTAGAGCTTGTTTATGGAAAAAACCTTTTTTCTGTATTTCAATGTTGCAACTTGCTGAAAACGTCCACAATGTTCA
>NW_022264143.1:0-34438 GCF_002021735.2 Oncorhynchus kisutch | reverse complement strand
ATTTAAAAAAAAATGGTAACTAGCAGAATGAGTGAGTTCATCCAGTCTTGACTGGAACATCATGGGAGCAGTGACAACAAAATGAAGGAAAGGAAACTACGTTTTGTGTTGCATACAGTTGAAGTTGGAAGTTTCCATACATTAGGTTGAGTCATTAAAAACTTGTTTATCAAACCACACCACCCATGTTTGTTAACAAACTATAGTTTGGCAAGTCGGTTAGGAACATCTAATTAAACAATTTAAGGCAATGCTACCAAATACTAATTGAGTGTATGTAAACTTCTGACCACTGGGAATGTGATTAAATAAATAAAAACTGAAATAAATCATTCTCTCTACTATTATTCTGACATTTCACATTCTTAAAATAAAAGTGGTGATCCTAACTGACCTAAAACAGGGAATTTTTACTAGGATTAAATGTCAGGAATTGCGAAACTAAGTTTAAATGTATTTGGCTAAGGTGTATGTAAACCTCGACTTCAACTGTGTATGCAAAACAAGTCTGACTTTACTTTTTTTCCAACTTTATTGGTGACTCAGACGTTCCATCCAAAAAGCTGATTTATTTGAATCCACAGGTGAGAGTCATACACCAGACTTTCAGACAAGGACGTCCTCCTTTAAGAGGGTGTGGTTTGACTGGTGTTTTTACTACAGCATGTTCAAGCAGTGCTGAACCAGGTCAGGAGTGGCAGGTGAATCTTGGATAGCTACAGTACCATTCACCTTTACTACAAAACAAAACCTCAGGAGAAGGTAAAGTAACATTTTCCCTATATTTTATCAAGCCAAATTGAAGTGGGTGTTTCAGTAAATAAGATGTGTGGGTTTGCTGTCCTGATGTAGATGTGGACTCAATCAAAAAGCATTTCAGAAGTTGAGGACATGGAATTCTCAGACATGCCTGTTATGACAGATTACAAAACAAATCCATGGCATTGGTTCTACCTGGACACGAGGGGAACGTGGCACATGTTTGAGGTAGCTGTCTCTTTTGTCAGTCTAGAGTTAATCTCCCACTACGACGTTGACTTGACGTCTGTGCCCAGTGGTCCATCTCTTACATGTTTGAGACTTTGCTTTGTCTTATAAATGGTGTTTTTCTGTCAGAATGATCACATGGAAAGAAACTCTCTGACCAGTCAGGACATTGAAAGGTATTACAGAATAAATCCTAAAGGAGTCTTACAGATATCCACATCCAGAGGCATCAACAAGCTGGATTTCGCTGGTATTTACTTGATTCCTATCAACCCGCATCCACAATAATAGCATACAGTATTTATTTTCACATCAAAGGTTTTATGTTGTGAACTGATAGCACTGACTATTTATGTTGTGAACTGATAGCACTGACTATTTATGTTGTGAACTGATAGCACTGACTATTTATGTTGTGAACTGATAGCACTGACTATTTGATTTCCAGAGATGGTTCTGACTGACATCAAAACAAGGAAGCAGACGCCAATCAAACGATCCAACAACACTCACAACACTGGGAATAGTGGAAGGTGAGACTCACTGGGGTTCAATACGTTATGGAATTGATCCAGATCAAACATGTCTCTGAAATGTATTGCTCCACCTTTAGGCAACACATACTCTCACTTACTGAGAAATGAAAGTGAAACCAACTCACTGGTGGCTTGGTTACTTTTAACATAACGTTGTGTATTTTGTTTCTCGTTTAGATGCTCTTGTGTTAGTCCAGTGCCCACACACTGGGAAGCGGTGGACCCCAAATACCCCTATCAGGTGCAGATAAAAAATAAAGTTAGAAAACGAAAACAAATGTACTACATCTCAGTCTTTGTCATCTCTTTATTATTTATTTGGGAACACAAAGTAATATATGTCCAGTGCAAAATGGGATCATCTAAAGGGCAAGTTGTTGCTAACTCAATCACATCAGACGTTAGAAGTAGTATCTAGTATATATTCAAACTGTAGTCCATTATTCTGCAATAATATAACATGTTTGTTTACTTATCATTTATCCTGAGTTTGTTTGTAATCTGAGTATGATTTCATTTCCATCATTAACCCATAGGTGTTCTGTCTGAAGAGAGACACAGATGAATATAATTATGTGGCAGGCTGCTTAAAGGATGGAGAACTAGACAGACGCATCAAATCCATCTGTAGAATACAGAACCTGGACCTCTGGGAGTTTTACTGTAGGTAAGAGGAATTCTAATTTACATCATCATCAGCATCATAATATTATTATAATTTCTCCAGAAATAGATGGATGTAGTACAGTATACATTTCCTATCTAATTTGGTGGTATTCTATCACTATTGGTATTGTATTCACCATTGTAAAAACTATTGGTCGCTAAATCCACGTGAAAACGGTTGGCTGGTATGCCCTCACCCATCTGAGCGGTCGGCTGTGAATGCCCTCACCTGTCTGAGCGGTCGGCTGTGAATGCCCTCACCTGTCTGAGCGGTCGGCTGTGAATGCCCTCACCTGTCTGAGCGGTTGGCTGTGAATGCCCTCACCTGTCTGAGCGGTCGGCTGTGAATGCCCTCACCTGTCTGAGCGGTTGGCTGTGAATGCCCTCACCTGTCTGAGCGGTCGGCTGTGAATGCCCTCACCTGTCTGAGCGGTCGGCTGTGAATGCCCTCACCCGCGATATACTTCTAACTGATTGGTTTGGTTCTGTCCTCTATAGTGCTGTCCGGTTAGAACATGATGTTGAAGCCACTATGGAAAATGCTGTGGTAGCGTGTGCATGCAAAAGACTGTTTACCAAAACAACAATTAAACCACTTCTGCAAAAGTACTTGTGCAACCAATGTAATACCACTTTTGGCTGTACGGAATAATACTACATATGATAAACAATAGGCAAAGCAGTATTGGCAACTTGAACATTACAGAATAGTAACAGTAGAACATATGTCTGAAAGCTATCAAAGTAACAGTAAGTAATTAATGGTAATTAACCATTATTTTTGGGGCTCCCGAGTGGCACAGCGGTCTAAGGCACTGCATCTCAGTGCTAGAGGCATCACTACAGACCTTGGTTCGATTCCAGGCTGTATCACAATTGGCCGTGATTGGGAGTTCCATAGGGCGGCGCACAATTGGCCCAGCGGTGTCTGGGTTAGTGTTTGGCCGGGGTAGGCCGTCAATGTAAATAAGATTTTTTTCTTAACTGACTTGCCTAGTTAAAAGGTTAAATGAAAACGTTTAAATTACACAGCATGTAAAACCCCTAATAAACCCCCTGCATTTCGATACACACACAACATTCAGACATTCGTGTTACTGTCGACAACTAAAAGTTGTCAGAAACATGCGTCTTCTCCCTTCGGACTACGATAATACTCTGACCTGAGTGGGCGGGTGCAGTGTCCAGATGCTCATATTGGTTGCGAATGTCAGTTCTATGATGGGTGAGGGATAATTTAGGTAGGCTGAGCAGCCGAACTAATGGGACTGAAGGGAAACTAAAGGGACTGTGAGGGGAGTTATGTAGAGAGGAGAGGAGCAGGAAGGCCTTTTTAACAACCATGGTGATTGTCTTTTTAAAGGAAAAAGATTCAGTTGGGAAGGATTCAAGGTGTTACAGAGGTCAAGGAGGAGAAGCTGTTTCATGGAACAAAAGTCAGCAACGTACACTCAATTTGTACATACAATTTTGACAACAGGTTAGCTGGTATCAACGGCCATATTCTTGGAAAAGGTAAGTGATGATGAAACAGGCTATAAATTAATATAGTATGTATGACAGCAGGTATAATCTATCTGGTACAGTAACCCCATTATTACCCCTCTTCTTCCTTTTATGTAGGAACCTACTTTGCAAGATTTGCCTCATATGCAGATAAGTACAGTCCATGGAACACTGATCCAGTACCTCTGTTTGGTGAGGCACCAGAAGGCTTCAGTAGCCAAAAGACCAAAACAATGTTTCTGTGCAAGGTGATAGTTGGGAAAACTACACTGGGAAAGACAGATTACCTCAAGCCTGATGACAAAAGTGCTATCAACTTCCATGACAGTTGTGTGGACAATGTCATGTATCCCAGAATTTTTGTCATATTTGATCCAATCAGATATATCCAGAGTACTTAATTCAGTACTATTGAAATAAAGATGGAGACAGAGTGACCTACAATGAGTTGCCATGTGCAATATGAACTGTCAGCCTGTCATTGGAATACTGTTGTTTTAAACAGTGGTCCATTCTCAATGGAAATCATTTCTAGTACGATGGATTGTGTACTAGGCTATTGTGGTGGTGTCGGAATAGGGCGGCGCTCAGGGACTGTGGGTGTTTGAGTGAGAAAGACGAGGAGGAGAACCAACGAGTCAACACAGCCCTCTTCATTATCAACACATGAAAGAGCCATTCCAGACTCTGACGCAGGAGGATTTTCAAAGTTAGGTGTTAGCCAGACTCGTTAGCCTACAGTAGGAAAGGTTGTGGCCTAGTAAAAAAAGATTTTCAGAGCACTGGCAGTAGAGGTCGCTGTTGACCTTGATGCGCACCTGTAGGCCCCTTTCCATGTTTGAAGATGAGATGCTAAAATGCTCGATTTCTGTCAACTCAGGGCAGTCACTCTGCTGTACTGGAATGGAATTAAAACTTCAAATGAATTGGACATGCCATTGAATTTTTTGTTTTGTTTTTATTTTGCATATTTTGCTCTGAATTGGTCCATGAAATCACTTCAGTGTTTTGTAAATTATAAGTTTTCACTCTGACTAAACCACAACATTTATTTGAGTTCAAAACCATTTCCTTGTCAGGCCAAATGTTCACTTAAACAGTATGCACACAGTTTAAACCAAATCAAGCCTTGCATTTCATCACAACAAGCTACATATCAACAAATATCACACAAAAATGAATTTAGTAAATTCTAGGATACCTCTGTCCTAAACTGTTTAGGTGAGGTGACACATTTCTGTTCTCATTGGAACAAGCATGGAAGTATAGAAACATCTGAAATACAATCTCTTCTGAAAGGGTTTGGGTTTGCAGGTCCTAAAACAATCAGGGCAGGTTTCCCAGACCCAGATAAACCTTGTCCTGGACTAAAAACCTCAATAAATGGAGAGTTTCCATTGAAGTTGCTTTTCAGTCCAGGACTGAGGGTTTCCCGGACACAGAGTAAACCTAATCTGTAGAGTCTTATTATCAGTGTCGATGCAACATGGCATTCAGCATGAAATTCACCTTGAACAGGATCCTCATTTCTACATTACCAGACAATTTTTGCTGCTGTGTTTGAAGTGCTGTTGTTGGACTGGAAATGTCTCCTCCGGTCCTCACATAGTGAGGTCAGCCACACGGAAAGGAGGAAGAGAGTGCATCAAAGCTGAACTCACGTAACCTGGGAAACACAGATTCACATTGAGATGGAGCCACACTGAGAGAACTAGACCACTCTATTTCCTCTCTCTACACTCTACAGGGGTCGGGAGACACTTTCATGTTACTCTGAATAGTTTATCACATTGAAGACACTATTTTGTGTGTGTGATATATATATTTGGGCTACTAGCTGTATCTCTGACATTTTGATGACTTTTTTTCATCTCTTGTTTGTTTTTTCTTGGCCTCCTCCACTTTCTACCCATATTGCCTTTCAGTCTTGAACTTTAGCTAAACCTTTTCCCATGGAAAAGAAGGGCTATAGCTCCGTTACCTTATATTTCCCAGTCAATGTTGATGAAAAGTGTTCAAGTTGGACGAAGCCACAATGCTAATCCTCAATGGTGATCCTTCGCTCCTTCAAAGGTATGATGTTACACAATAGATAATAAATATGTAATGTTCCCCTATTCCATGTACCTACCCTATCACTCCTAATGGCAGTCTCTCAGTCCAACTGTATCACTCCTAATGGCAGTCTCTCAGTCCAACTGTATCACTCCTAATGGCAGTCTCTCAGTCCAACTGTATCACTCCTAATGGCAGTCTCTCAGTCCAACTGTATCACTCCTAATGGCAGTCTCTCAGTCCAACTGTATCACTCCTAATGGCAGTCTCTCAGTCCAACTGTATCACTCCTAATGACAGTCTCTCAGTCTGACTCTACCACTCCTAATGGCAGTCAGTGTCTCTCAGTCCAACTGTATCACTCATAATGGCAGTCTCTCAGTCCAACTGTATCACTCCTAATGACAGTCTCTCAGTCTGACTCTACCACTCCTAATGGCAGTCAGTGTCTCTCAGTCCAACTGTATCACTCCTAATGGCAGTCTCTCAGTCCAACTGTATCACTCCTAATGGCAGTCTCTCAGTCCAACTGTATCACTCCTAATGACAGTCTCTCAGTCCAACTGTATCACTCCTAATGACAGTCAGTGTCTCTCAGTCCAACTGTATCACTCCTAATGGCAGTCTCTCAGTCCAACTGTATCACTCCTAATGGCAGTCTCTCAGTCTGACTCTACCACTCCTAATGGCAGTCAGTGTCTCTCAGTCCAACTGTATCAATCCTAATGGCAGTCTCTCAGTCTGACTCTACCACTCCTAATGACAGTCGGTGTCTCTCAGTCCAACTGTATCACTCCTAATGGCAGTCAGTGTCTCTCAGTCTGACTCTACCACTCCTAATGAGTGTCTCTCAGTCTGACTCTACCACTCCTAATGACAGTGTCTCTCAGTCTGACTCTACCACTCCTAATGACAGTGTCTCCTGACTCAGTCAAATATTTAGTTTTAAAAAAGTAGTCCTCATCAATAGTTTGCTTTCACATGGATTTGTCTACTTTCTGTGTTCAGAGTTGCATGTGTGTGTGTTGGTCAACATATTGTCATATTTTGAAGAGCTGCATGTATACTCTCAAACTAACACACCAGAGGATGTTCTCTAAAATGGATGAGATAGGAATCATCTCTACTCAACCCTAACTCTCTCCTCTCTGTCAAGAGGTCTCCATGGAAACTAAGAGTAGTCAAGAGAAGTGTAGATAGAGAGATGTATTACTAAATTATTCACAAGATTCCCCTCCCTCTGAAGTCAGAAGATTCTAACTATTTTAGACAGAATTCCACTATCTATTGGGACCAACTCAAATGAAGACTGAAATGGGTGTCCTTTCTATAAAATGTAGATGTGAAATGGGTGTCCTTTCTATAAAATGTAGATGTGAAATGGGTGTCCTTTCTATAAAATGTAGATGTGAAATGGGTGTCCTTTCTATAAAATGTAGATGTGAAATGGGTGTCCTTTCTATAAAATGTAGATGTGAAATGGGTGTCCTTTGTATAAAATGTAGATGTGAAATGGGTGTCCTTTCTATAAAATGTAGATGTGAAATGGGTGTCCTTTCTATAAAATATAGATGTGAAATGGGTGTCCTTTCTATAAAATGTAGATGTGAAATGGGTGTCCTTTCTATAAAATATAGATGTGAAATGGGTGTTCTTTCTATAAAATGTAGATGTGAAATGGGTGTCCTTTCTATAAAATGTAGATGTGAAATGGGTGTCCTTTCTATAAAATGTAGATGTGAAATGGGTGTCCTTTCTATAAAATGTAGATGTGAAATGGGTGTCCTTTCTATAAAATGTAGATGTGAAATGGGTGTCCTTTCTATAAAATGTAGATGTGAAATGGGTGTCCTTTCTATAAAATGTAGATGAGGAAATGGGTGTCCTTTCTATAAAATGTAGATGTGAAATGGGTGTCCTTTCTATAAAATGTAGATGTGAAATGGGTGTCCTTTCTATAAAATGTAGATGTGAAATGGGTGTCCTTTCTATAAAATGTAGATGTGAAATGGGTGTCCTTTCTATAAAATGTAGATGTGAAATGGGTGTCCTTTCTATAAAATGTAGATGTGAAATGTTAAATCTCTAGACAAAATCTGATGATACCACAATGAATTAACCCACTCAAGGTCCGAAGGTGTTTTTTTATTATGGAATACAGGGAACATAATTAACATGAATTATATAATAATGAACAGGACAAAAATCTACAAATCCCCCATCTTTTAAACAAACACAACCATCTTTTAAAAAAAAGAACTCTTACCATCAATTAGTAAACTCTTTCACTGCTAGCAGAGCCTGGTTGACAGTAGCACACCACCTGATATCCCTGAGCAGGGACAAATTGCTTAAGAACTCCATCTTCTGATGAAATGAAATAAAACCTCTTAATTATATTACATTAAAATAGATAACATGCATCAGGAAGAACTTGTCTGCTGGATATCCTGATACATAAGACAATGTACACCTTTAGCACAGTCTAAAAATACCTACTGTTGGGCGTGAATAAATGTTGTGCCTTGGATATGTTGGCATCCTTGATGGAATAATTTGTAGTTTTGACTTATTGGACTCTATGGTTTTGACTGGAAATTTTTCTTGAATTTATCACTGTCATGATAAGCGCAGGGAAACTTTATGTGCAATCAGCATTAAACCCAGACCGTACTATACTGTATGTAACGCAAATATTCAGGCCAACTTGTTTATCGTGCATCAACAGCATGTACAATGTTTGGCCCCCAAAGCCCTCATGATATCATCAAATGGAGTAGAATTATGACTTCTGTTCCGTAGTCACATCCTAACTCAAATTAAGTTATTTTGGAATACATACAGGTCTCGGAGGGAGAATTTTAAATTAAAGTAAATAAATAAAAATGGGCCCAGAGATACGAGTCATCACGTAACCCCTCAGCTTTCGTCTTAGGAATGTTTTTTTGTTGTCTAATGAGGACTATCCCAGTCCTTGCCTTGTGACCTCAGTAAGACTGCCTCTGAGTAGCCAAGGGTTCTCATCCTTGCTGTGTTGACTTGTGTAGCTAACCTCTCCCATCCTGATGTGACTCGACTGTCCTTCGACCCAGCTCAGGTCGTCATATCGGCCCAAGAAACCCTCAGGCCTTCCCTTACTACCGTTCCAATGAGACTACTGATCTCAAACAGATTGGGTTGGCCTCGGTATTCATCCCTGAGGCACACCAATCCCCTGATCTCTATTTGCTCCATTCCTGGGGTTTCCCGCCTCTTTTTAGGTCCTTCACTCCTATTAAGGGGACCTCACTTGGGGCAATTTCCTGTGTCTTTGAGGGTTCAAGGCCCCTGCGTGGTCCTCAGACCCTGCCTCTCCATGATGTTCCACAACTTGCGCAGGTTGGACTGGGTGATGACGTCATCAGGCTTGAGCTGCAGCGCCCGCAGGTAGTTGGTCTCTGCCTCAGGCAGCCGCCCATTCAGGTGGAGGATGGCGCCCAGATTCATCAAGGCCGCCGGGTACTGGAAAAGAGGGAGACCGAGGGAATGAGGGAGAGAGGAAAGGGAGAGGGACTTGATTAACATATGCGTGTTACACTGTGGATTAGGTGATGTTCTGACAAAATTAAGTCTTTAGAAAGATATTGCTGTTGCTCAAAAGAATGTGGTTAATGGCTGGTGGGGTCAAACTCTTGTTGATGTTTGTGGTTTCCGGAGGTTGCTCAAATGCCAAGTGTTTATGTCATGCCGGGTTAACATTTATAATGATGTTAGCAAAGTCCCTAAGGAGTGGGAGGCTCTCTTCTACGATGGATAGGTCTAGATGCAGTATAGACTGTTTGTCTGGTTGGTAAGGTTGTCACGGTACCAGTATCACAAAATTCAATGGTATCGTGACAAGGAAACAAAACATGAAGCCAGGGGTACAACTTTCACTGGAGACGTCTCCCCCACATTCTGAAATTGCCTTTTTGTCCCCCCCTGTTTTATAATTGGAATGTGATGCAAAATAAGGCAACGGTGTACTTTAGGACCATGCGGATGCCTCCAAGCGGTCGGGGTAGGCTTTTTGGAGCGTTTATCCAAAATAAATATGTTGATATTATAATTATGTCCCCCCCACTTCTAAAACTAAAGTTTCGCCCCTTTATTTCTTTATTTCTTCGGGGGGGAGGACTGTGGAGGACTGTGGGAGGGGTTTCGAATGGTTGAGGGACAGCTATTGGGGAACTGTGGGGGAATTTTGGAGGGTTCGGGTTTCACAAGATTGTGCTCATGAAAAAGGAAACTATGACATATATTTTACATCACTATCATGCACACACACCCTCACAAGGATGGCTCTGTTGCGGAAAGACTGATACATGTTTGATAGTGTCTTGATGCTGTATTGTTTGTCCTTCATGTTCTAATACTTTAATGTTACCCCTTCCTTGTGCTTTTTGTAATAAATTATTATTTTAAAAAAATATTTCAAAAGTTGGCCATACTTAATTTCTTGAGGAAAACAGTCGTAACGTTGGAAACAATCAACCTTATATTGTCACCCAGAATCATGTTGCTTTTCTAAGCTATAGCTAACAATGTTACATACAGTAATTTTTTTAAAGGACCAAATAGTTGAATCTGCTTTGTGTTTTCCTTCGTGATAACCCTACTGGATAGGTCTAGATGCAGTATAGCGATCAGGTAGTCTCAGACAGTACATGCCCTTGAATTCAACTCCTGGCAAACTCTTTCAAATTCACCCTCCCATAAGACCTCTATTTAATGCAGATTCTCATATGCAAGACGTTTTACAGGAGACCTGCCAGGTTTTTGCTATGGATTAAAAGCGAGGCTTTGTTAACTTGACTTGAAGCTGAGTTAATTAAATGGCCATTAAATGATCCCATTTGACATCGCATTAGCTGGTCTGATTTCAGAAAGAGTTTTTACCTTGACGGAGCTGTGGTGCAATGACCTTTGAAACTGAATGAATAAAAAAGTTAGTAGTACAGATTGTTTTGATATCTGTGTTGGGCTGGACGCCATGTTGTGAAGAGTACAGAGCAGTATATTTCCCATAAAGTAGAACTAGTTGAAGATACAGTATGAAGGAAGGGTTATTTGACAGAGAGGATGTTACTGGATGCAGAGATTTCTTGCATGGCACAGTATGAAATCTCATAACACAGATAGATTATATGATGTTCAGCTCAATTGTACTCAGTTCCAACTTTGGTCTCTCTCCGCAGAGTTAAAGAGGGTCATGCCAATATGCCTTGAAGCTCATCATTCCATAAAAGTCTGTCTCTCCAGCCGTCAACTAAGCTAAGCTAATGGGAACAGAGCAGGTTACTCATTTTGTCTTGAGCTACAGTTCTCACCAGGAACTTATACACTAGTCAGTGTGTGTGTGTGTGCATGCGTGCATGTGTGTGTTTGAGTGTGCATGTGTGTATGCGCGTATGTGTGTGTAGGTGTGTGTATGCACACGTACCTGTGTGTGAGTGTTTGTGTATTAGTGAAAGTGAGCACATGTACAGTATCTGTGTTTTTAAGGGTGCTATTTAATCAAATGGCCCTTTGATGTGGCCAAGTGAAACCACCGAGTCGTAACTGAGTATGGAGGAAAGGGATCTCTAGCCTGGGCTCCGGAGCCCTGCAGTATGCCACCGCAAACACACCCAGATCCCAGTCTCACCTCTGGCTCTCCAGCACCCTCCAGACTGGACATTTCCACATGCCTGTGAACCCGACTGTGGGGTTGAAGGAGTTGAGATGCAACTAAAGTTTTTCCCCCAGATAGGAGTTTACACGCCTCTTTAGGTGGTTAGCTTTTACTGTGAGTTTTCTATTTGTACAAAGTTTGACTCTCTTCAGCTTTAACAACTCCAGAGACCAATAAGGCATCTGTATTGTAGCACTAACTAGTCTTTGCCCTATTCCTTTCCAGACAGGGCTTCATAAAGAAACCAGACGCAACATCAAGGCCACTTGGAACCAAAACTGTCCACTGAAACCAATAGAAACCAAACTCTGCTTTGGCTGTTAACTTCCTACTGCAGGTCAGGAGACACCATGGCTCTCTATTGGCTGAGCAGACAGAGGCTGGTGGAGATAGATTAACGTCCTCTAGCATTGTAAACAGCACCCAGGGTGAGTCACAGGAGACACCATGGCTCTCTATAGGCTGAGCAGACAGAGGCTGGTGGAGATAGATTAACGTCCTCTAGCATTGTAAACAGCACCCAGGGTGAGACACTGGAGACGCCCCAGACAGTCATTACAGGGTCCTCTGTTTACATGTGTACACTCACTGGAGCCAGAAACCCATGCCAGAGATCGCTCTCTCTTAAAGCTGAGGCGGTGAATAATGTGGTGGGGCTGGTCAGATCCAAACACAGCCAAACAAAACCTTTACCCGAGGATGACAGTAGCTGTTGACCATCATTTTTACATTTGCGTAATTTAGCAGACGCTCTTATCCAGAGTGACTGCATACATTTTTCATACTGGTCCCCCGTGGGAATTGAACCCACAACCCTGGCCGGCAAACAACATGCTCTACCAACTGAGCCACACAGGACATATCATTGCCTCAAAATGGATATCCACAGTATAATTTTCAATCTAAATTCCATTCAATTTGGAATTTGATTTGCACGATGGAGAAAGCTAACTGAATTGAAATGAAAGTGCCCTGAACTCAACAGTGTTGCATCGCATAGTAATTCAGTAAACCCAATATCAACTGCCTAACAAGAAATGGTAACCACTCTGTGTACGGTCAACAATGATCTTTCATTGTGGCACCATCAGAGTCCAACTGACCTCTGTTTCACCCAGCAAAAGCTGCCCACCATTTCCCCAACACACAGTATGGTCTTTCTCAGCAGGTGGTGGTTGACCTGCATATTAACACAGTGTTATGGACATGAGCTCCACGATTCAACTCTGATAGGTTTTCCATAGGGCTACTCGCTACTCGCTCTCTCACAGAGGAAATGTACTGAACTGATGACTGGAACAGTGGAACAGAGACTTAAGTTATAACAGATTCAAATCTAAGGCTGATAATATAGTATATGGGCATTGTCACATTAATCACACTCTATTTGAAACTACAATGTATGTACTGCGTTTAGGGATAGTAACTTTGCGGTTGTGAATAGTTTAAGGAACAGAGAAAACAAAACACAAATGCAGTCAAACCTAACGGCCCATTAGGAATTAGGACGTGTGGTAACTCTGTCCGTCATCCTCTGTTGCACTCTGAAGTTTTTGGTTTTTCTCTCGAAGGTACACTCCTTTGACAAATTGTCTTTCCCAGCACGTCTGGCCACAGATGTTGAATTTTTCATGACCCGAAACGCTTTTGGATTAAGTTGATATTTGAGGACTTGACATTCGCTAAGCAGACAGGCACAGCGAAATGTCAAAGACAAGAGGGGCTTTACTTCCGAATAATGACTGAGTGTAAACCCTTGACTTGTTGGAGAGTGTGGATTAGAGGACCTTGGCCTTTCTGTGAATTACACTGAATAATAAATACAACTGTCTGACTGGGAACTGATTGTGAAGGACACCGAGACACGGACATACCGACTAACTTCTGTTACAGACAAACTGTTGTGAAGGACACCGAGACACGGACATACCGACTAACTTCTGTTACAGACAAACTGATTGTGAAGGACACCGAGACACGGACATACCGACTAACTTCTGTTACAGACAAACTGATTGTGAAGGACACCGAGACACGGACATACCGACTAACTTCTGTTACAGACAAACTGATTGTGAAGGACACTGAGACACGGACATACCGACTAACTTCTGTTACAGACAAACTGATGTGAAGGACACCGAGACACGGACATACCGACTAACTTCTGTTACAGACAAACTGATTGTGAAGGACACCGAGACACGGACATACCGACTAACTTCTGTTACAGACAAACTGATTGTGAAGGACACCGAGACACGGACATACCGACTAACTTCTGTTACAGACAAACTGTTGTGAAGGACACCGAGACACGGACATACCGACTAACTTCTGTTACAGACAAACTGATTGTGAAGGACACCGAGACACGGACATACCGACTAACTTCTGTTACAGACAAACTGATGTGAAGGACACCGAGACACGGACATACCGACTAACTTCTGTTACAGACACTGATTGTGAAGGACACCGAGACACGGACATACCGACTAACTTCTGTTACAGACAAACTGATTGTGAAGGACACCGAGACACGGACATACCGACTAACTTCGGTTACAGACAAACTGTTGTGAAGGACACCGAGACACGGACATACTGACTAACTTCTGTTACAGACAAACTGATTGTGAAGGACACCGAGACACGGACATACCGACTAACTTCTGTTACAGACAAACTGATTGTGAAGGACACCGAGACACGGACATACGGGACTAACTTCTGTTACAGACAAACTGTTGTGAAGGACACCGAGACACGGACATACCGACTAACTTCTGTTACAGACACTGATTGTGAAGGACACCGAGACACGGACATACCGACTAACTTCTGTTACAGACAAACTGATTGTGAAGGACACCGAGACACGGACATACCGACTAACCTCTGTTACAGACAAACTGTTGTGAAGGACACCGAGACACGGACATACCGACTAACTTCTGCTACAGACAAACTGATTGTGAAGGACACCGAGACACGGACATACCGACTAACTTCTGTTACAGACAAACTGATTGTGAAGGACACCGAGACACGGACATACCGACTAACTTCTGTTACAGACAAACTGATTGTGAAGGACACCGAGACACGGACATACCGACTAACTTCTGCTACAGACAAACTGATTGTGAAGGACACCGAGACACGGACATACCGACTAACTTCTGTTACAGACAAACTGATTGTGAAGGACACCGAGACACGGACATACCGACTAACTTCTGTTACAGACAAACTGATTGTGAAGGACACCGAGACACGGACATACCGACTAACTTCGGTTACAGACAAACTGTTGTGAAGGACACCGAGACACGGACATACCGACTAACTTCTGTTACAGACAAACTGATTGTGAAGGACACCGAGACACGGACATACCGACTAACTTCTGTTACAGACAAACTGATTGTGAAGGACACCGAGACAGGGACATACGGGACTAACTTCTGTTACAGACAAACTGTTGTGAAGGACACCGAGACACGGACATACCGACTAACTTCTGTTACAGACACTGATTGTGAAGGACACCGAGACACGGACATACCGACTAACTTCTGTTACAGACAAACTGATTGTGAAGGACACCGAGACACGGACATACCGACTAACTTCTGTTACAGACAAACTGATTGTGAAGGACACCGAGACACGGACATACCGACTAACTTCTGTTACAGACAAACTGTTGTGAAGGACACCGAGACACGGACATACCGACTAACTTCTGTTACAGACAAACTGATTGTGAAGGACACCGAGACACGGACATACCGACTAACTTCTGTTACAGACAAACTGTTGTGAAGGACACCGAGACACGGACATACCGACTAACTTCTGTTACAGACAAACTGTTGTGAAGGACACCGAGACACGGACATACCGACTAACTTCTGTTACAGACAAACTGATTGTGAAGGACACAGAGACACGGACATACCGACTAACCTCTGTTACAGACAAACTGTTGTGAAGGACACCGAGACACGGACATACCGACTAACTTCTGCTACAGACAAACTGATTGTGAAGGACACCGAGACACGGATATACCGACTAACTTCTGTTACAGACAAACTGATTGTGAAGGACACCGAGACACGGACATACCGACTAACTTCTGTTACAGACAAACTGATTGTGAAGGACACCGAGACACGGACATACCGACTAACTTCTGTTACAGACAAACTGATTGTGAAGGACACCGAGACACGGACATACCGACTAACTTCTGTTACAGACAAACTGATTGTGAAGGACACCGAGACACGGACATACCGACTAACTTCTGTTACAGACAAACTGATTGTGAAGGACACCGAGACACGGACATACCGACTAACTTCTGTTACAGACAAACTGATTGTGAAGGACACCGAGACACGGACATACCGACTAACTTCTGTTACAGACAAACTGATTGTGAAGGACACCGAGACACGGACATACCGACTAACTTCTGTTACAGACAAACTGATTGTGAAGGACACCGAGACACGGACATACCGACTAACTTCTGTTACAGACAAACTGATTGTGAAGGACACCGAGACACGGACATACCGACTAACTTCTGTTACAGACAAACTGATTGTGAAGGACACCGAGACACGGACATACCGACTAACCTCTGTTACAGACAAACTGTTGTGAAGGACACCGAGACACGGACATACCGACTAACTTCTGCTACAGACAAACTGATTGTGAAGGACACCGAGACACGGACATACCGACTAACTTCTGTTACAGACAAACTGATTGTGAAGGACACCGAGACACGGACATACCGACTAACTTCTGTTACAGACAAACTGATTGTGAAGGACACCGAGACACGGACATACCGACTAACTTCTGTTACAGACAAACTGATTGTGAAGGACACCGAGACACGGACATACCGACTAACTTCTGTTACAGACAAACTGATTGTGAAGAACACCGAGACACGGACATACCGACTAACTTCTGTTACAGACAAACTGATTGTGAAGGACACCGAGACACGGACATACCGACTAACTTCTGTTACAGACAAACTGATGTGAAGGACACCGAGACACGGACATACCGACTAACTTCTGTTACAGACACTGATTGTGAAGGACACCGAGACACGGACATACCGACTAACTTCTGTTACAGACAAACTGATTGTGAAGGACACCGAGACACGGACATACCGACTAACTTCGGTTACAGACAAACTGTTGTGAAGGACACCGAGACACGGACATACCGACTAACTTCTGTTACAGACAAACTGATTGTGAAGGACACCGAGACACGGACATACCGACTAACTTCTGTTACAGACAAACTGATTGTGAAGGACACCGAGACAGGGACATACAGGACTAACTTCTGTTACAGACAAACTGTTGTGAAGGACACCGAGACACGGACATACCGACTAACTTCTGTTACAGACACTGATTGTGAAGGACACCGAGACACGGACATACCGACTAACTTCTGTTACAGACAAACTGATTGTGAAGGACACCGAGACACGGACATACCGACTAACTTCTGTTACAGACAAACTGATTGTGAAGGACACCGAGACACGGACATACCGACTAACTTCTGTTACAGACAAACTGATTGTGAAGGAACACCGAGACACGGACATACCGACTAACTTCTGTTACAGACAAACTGATTGTGAAGGACACCGAGACACGGACATACCGACTAACTTCTGTTACAGACAAACTGATTGTGAAGGACACCGAGACACGGACATACCGACTAACTTCTGTTACAGACAAACTGATTGTGAAGGACACCGAGACACGGACATACCGACTAACTTCTGTTACAGACAAACTGATTGTGAAGGACACCGAGACACGGACATACCGACTAACTTCTGTTACAGACAAACTGATTGTGAAGGACACCGAGACACGGACATACCGACTAACTTCTGTTACAGACAAACTGATTGTGAAGGACACCGAGACACGGACATACCGACTAACTTCTGTTACAGACAAACTGATTGTGAAGGACACCGAGACACGGACATACCGACTAACTTCTGTTACAGACAAACTGATTGTGAAGGACACCGAGACACGGACATACCGACTAACTTCTGTTACAGACAAACTGATTGTGAAGGACACCGAGACACGGACATACCGACTAACTTCTGTTACAGACAAACTGATTGTGAAGGACACCGAGACACGGACATACCGACTAACTTCTGTTACAGACAAACTGATTGTGAAGGACACCGAGACACGGACATACCGACTAACTTCTGTTACAGACAAACTGATTGTGAAGGACACCGAGACACGGACAGACAGACAAGATGATTTTATAGGAAACAATTGAAAGAGTGTGTGCCAAGGACAGCTGTTGCACTTTTTCTACAAAACTTTACTGTCTGAGGATATCAACTTAAATCCCCTATGAAAACTCCCTCCAAAATGGCTGGTAAACGAATAACACAGCCTACCCAGTCCCTCCATTGACTTCCAATTGGTTATTCTCCCCCCCGTAACTATTCCCCAGGTCGTTGCTGTAAATGAGAATGTGTTCTCAGTCAACTTAAAATAAGGGTTAAATAAAACAATGACAAAAGATGAGACTCCAAACAGCCTCCAGCTAACTCTCCAGACTCCAAACAGCCTCCAGCTAACTCTCCAGACTCCAAACAGCCTCCAGCTAACTCTCCAGACTCCAAACAGCTTCCAGACTTCAAACAGCCTCCAAGCTAACTCTCCAGACTCCAAACAGCCTCCAGCTAACTCTCCAGACTCCAAACAGCCTCCAGCTAACTCTCCAGACTCCAAACAGCCTCCAGCTAACTCTCCAGACTCCAAACAGCCTCCAGCTAACTCTCCAGACTCCAAACAGCCTCCAGACTCCAAACAGCCTCCAAGCTAACTCTCCAGACTCCAAACAGCCTCCAAGCTAACTCTCCAGACTCCAAACAGCCTCCAGACTTCAAACAGCCTCCAGCTAACTCTCCAGACTCCAAACAGCCTCCAAGCTAACTCTCCAGACTCCAAACAGCCTCCAGCTAACTCTCCAGACTCCAAACAGCCTCCAAGCTAACTCTCGTGACTCAAAATGGCGCATAAGTCAGTGAGCGTGGCAAATGACCAGGGGAGACCTCATCTACTCCTGTCTAAAACACACGTCCTTATGACTCTATATTACCCTCTCTCTCATAGCACTCCACCACGCATCCACTCCCTTTGAAGGGACTGATTGATGCGCTGCAGAGAGAGAGCTCTACCTTCATCTCTAACCATAGAATCAGAGACCCAGATCCTGCTCTCCAGTTCTAACAAACAATGGGAGGCATTGATGGAGCAGTCATGGTGGACTAGGGCTGATTGTATGTAATGGTGGAGTGTGTGTATGTGTGTGTGTGCGTGTCCACCAGTTTGAGTAAAAAAAGCTCATTGGGCCAAGGTACTCACGTCTGGTCTGAGGTTTGCCGCGCGCTCATAATGCCGCTCTGCTGCCTTGTTTAGACTGGCCTGTCTGGAGAGGGAGATAGTGAAATACAGAGATGAGGGAGGCATGGCAAGAGGAGGAAGGGCAATAGAGGACGTCATTACACATGTCTTACACAGAGTCTGACAGTATTACCGTGACATGACGGCAGAAGGAGTTATGTATTGGATAGAGAAGCATTCTTTCATTATAATTTAATATTTCCCATAAAGTATTGAGATCCTGATGGCACTTTGATGCTGAAAAATACTCCCTCAAATGACTCTGAAACACTATGCTGCATATATTTCTGATACTAACTGCACTTAATATGTTAATGCTAATTAGACAAAGGCAGAAGTCTTTCCAGACATATTCATAAGGTGTATGACTCAGAGAAATATGTCTCTATTAACTTTGCATAAAGGAAAGTCTGCCTTGGGAATACTAGCTAGTAGTGCTTCATCATTCCATTCATATCAAATTCATGCCTGACTCTTAAGATCCATTCTTCATCTATTCAACGTCTTTAATTTAAATCTGTCAACTTTTTGAAGGCGTTGGTGTTTCCCACTGTATCTGAGAGAATCTACACAATCTACAATGTTGGGAGAATCTGGAGTTTGGCTTTGAACAATTCTTCAAAGAGAAGGAAACGCTGACACTACGCAACAGGTAAGGACTTTGACTTTGATTTTCACGGGTCCAAACTTGGTGCTCCCCTATTGGTCTCTGTCAAGAAGAGCCACGGGGTGTACAAGGATATGGCAAACCACTTCTACAGTCTGGATGAAGACCAATGATCACTGAGTTTCAGAACAAAGTACGTTTTCCCAGTCTAATGCTTGATGTTGACAATAATTTGGTGGCATCCAAAGTGTCAAATAGTTATTTATTTGCCATACGGAACAGTGAGTAAGAGGTGCATTTTGACCCGCATTAATACACCCAAAGACATGTCTGCATCAGAATGTCTCAGCACAGTCCTAAGAGTGTCGTATTACAGGATTAGTTGAGTGAATATGTCATGGTGTTTTTTCCTCGATGCAGTAGGCTTATATCGAAGAGGGCCCGAATATGATGATTTGTCTATCCGTTTTTACTCTCCACATCCAAGCAGCAGTCCCCTTGCCGAGCAGTCGACGTATAACTCTCAAATCCTCCGCAGCACTACACTTTGGATGAAGGATGCTGTAGCTTCAATTACTTTTCCAGATATGTAGAGCAAAAAGGAATTAAGAGACGTCGTTTCCTATACTTCCTCCAGTTGCAGTGAGTTGAGAGGATTTGCAGTCCCCTATTCCAAACGTATAAAATGTATGTGCTGTCTGTGCTCAGACTTGCCAAGCCGAACGGCACCCGAGGTATGCCTGTGTTTCTTTACAAGCCCTGGACTGAAACGTCACTAGCATGAATCAAAACTACAACCGCTGTTTCCATGTGTTGTATATTAACTATAAAACCAGTTGAACCATACAAACGACTTAAAAAGGACCGTTTCCATGCAAACTGCCATTATCTTATTAAACGTCAGAGCTGAAGTGTCTTTGAGAGTGTTAGCGGGCACAATGCCATATGGATTGAGTCGTGAATGATGAAATGCCTTGGCAACCAACTCTCTATCACCGAGGAATTAACCTTCAGAGACACCTTCTGCTATTTTCACGACTAAGACATCTGAATACATCCAACAGAAACTCTACATGCGCTGAAGACCTACAGTTTGTAAGGCTTTATAAACACATTTGATTGATACTCATTAAAGTATGATTGGGCAGCATTTGTGAAAATACCAGGCACTCTTTAAACACTGTAATACCATTTTTATACTCTGTCACACCCACCTGAGCATGTGAGCGGCACTGAAGACCACATCAAACTCTGAGCTGTCCAGATCTGCAGCTCTCTCTGCCATCTCTGCTGCCTCCGCCAGACGAGACTGCTCCAGCAGAAACTGGCCTGTCCATTAGACAGAGAGAAACAGAGACCGAGAAAGAGATGGAAAGAGATAAAGGAGAATGAGAGGGAGAGAGGGAGAGAAGGAGGGGAGAGGGAGAGAGGGAGAGAGGGAGAGAGGGAGAGAGGGAGGGGAGAGGGAGAGAGGGAGAGAGGGAGGGGAGAGGGAGAGAGGGAGAGAGGGAGGGGACGGGGAGAGAGGGAGAGAGGGAGAGAAGGAGGGGACAGGGAGAGAGGGAGGAGACAAAAAAAGGGAAAGAGAGAGAGACAGTGAGACACCCAGGGGAAAGACAGAAAGAAAGAAAGAGGACAATAGGAAGCAAAAAGATGGGTTCAGGAGACAGGGCAGCAAGAAGGACAGAAAGGAGAGGGTGAGGAAAAGAGGAGAGAGAGAGACAGTGAGGGTTTTTGTCATGCTCAGTGATTTGTGGAAGTCCAGCTGAGTCGAAGGAGTTTCATGTATGTCCCCTGGGAGCAGGACCAACTGGCTCTACCTCCACAGGAGTCTGCTGAGGAGGAATACATTACTACTATGTCTGGGACGCAGATGGTATATTATGTTGGACTGTGTAATGTGCAGAGGTTTCCCTATACAAATCAGTGTGTGTGTTTGTGTGGGTGCGTGTTCCAACATGTGTGCGTGTTTGTCTGCATACGTGAGGTATCCTCTTTCACAGGTTTTTAGAATCTGTAAAAATAGTCTTCCTATGTCTCGGATGTCATACCTCATTGGGTGTCAGTCAGCAATAACCATCACTTGGATGCAGAGGGTTGCTACGGGTCACATGTAGCGTGACACATGCATGCTCCCTGCATCAGAGCATGTGTTAGTCTGAACAATGGCAGGAAAGGAGGCTTGACCTCTCATGTCAGCTCTCGCCCTCCCTGTCCCACAGTTCAGAGAGTCTGTAAGCACATTCTTACAGTCTCACCAACAACATACTGGAGTCAGTCCAGTCACAGTGGAGGAGGAATGGCTGTAGCGGCCCGATTACGAGTGTTGGTGTTGGGGGCCAGTAAAAATAAACCTCTGAAAAGAGGCTAGGAGGTCGCAGAGAGAGGGCAAATGACTCTGTCCAAAGAAAGCAACACGGCCCGCCAGGACCCAAACACAACCCCGAGACTCGAGACCGAGATACACAGAGAGAGAGACACAGGGAGGGAGAGAGGGAGAGACACAGAGAGAGAGAGACACAGGGAGGGAGAGAGGGAGAGACACAGGGAGGGAGAGAGGGAGAGACACAGGGAGGGAGAGACACAGAGAGAGATACACAGAGAGAGAGAGAGAGACACAGGGAGGGAGAGAGGGAGAGACACAGGGAGAGATAAACAGAGAGAGAGAGCCACAGGGAGGGAGAGAGGGAGAGACACGGAGGGAGAGAGAGAGAGACACAGGGAGGGAGAGAGGGAGAGACACAGGGAGAGATACACAGAGAGAGACACACAGGGAGGCAGAGAGGGAGAGACACAGGGAGGGAGAGAGAGACACAGGGAGGGAGAGAGAGAGAGACACAGGGAGGGAGAGAGGGAGAGACACAGGGAGAGATACACAGAGAGAGAGAGACACAGGGAGGGAGAGAGGGAGAGACACAGGGAGAGATACACAGAGAGAGATAGACACAGGGAGGGAGAGAGGGAGAGACACAGGGAGAGATACACAGGGAGGGAGAGAGGGAGAGACACAGGGAGGGAGAAAGGGAGAGACACAGGGAGGGAGAGACACAGAGAGAGATACACAGAGAGAGAGAGACACAGGGAGGGAGAGAGGGAGAGACACAGGGAGAGATACACAGAGAGAGAGACACACAGGGAGGGAGAGAGGGAGAGACACAGGGAGGGAGAGAGGGAGAGACACAAGGAGAGATACACAGAGAGAGAGACACAGGGAGGGAGAGAGGGAGAGACACAGGGAGAGATACACAGAGAGAGACACAGGGAGGGAGAGAGGGAGAGACACAGGGAGAGATACACAGGAGGGAGAGAGGGAGAGACACAGGGAGGGAGAGATGGAGAGACACAGGGAGGGAGAGAGGGAGAGACACAGGGAGAGATACACAGAGAGGGAGAGACACAGGGAGGGAGAGAGGGAGAGACACAGGGAGGGAGAGACACAGAGAGGGAGAGACACAGGGAGGGAGAGAGGGAGAGACACATGGAGGGAGAGAGGGAGAGACACAGTGAGAGATACACAGAGAGGGAGAGACACAGGGAGGGAGAGAGGGAGAGACACAGGGAGGGAGAGAGGGAGAGACACAGGGAGGGAGAGACACAGGGAGGGAGAGACACAGGGAGGGAGAGACACAGGGAGGGAGAGAGGGAGAGACACAGGGGGGAGAGAGGGAGAGACACAGGGAGGGAGAGACACAGGGAGGGAGAGAGGGAGAGACACAGGGAGGGAGAGACACAGGGAGGGAGAGAGGGAGAGACACAGGGGGGGAGAGAGGGAGAGACACAGGGAGGGAGAGAGGGAGAGACCACAGGGAGGGAGAGACACAGGGAGGGAGAGAGGGAGAGACACAGGGAGAGAGGGAGAGACAGGGAGGGAGAGAGGGAGAGACACAGGGAGGGAGAGAGGGGAGAGACACAGGGAGGGAGAGGGAGAGACACAGGGAGGAGAGACACAGGGAGGGAGGAGAGGGAGAGACACAGGGGAGGGAGGAGAGGGAGAGACACAGGGAGGGAGAGAGGGAGAGACACAGGGAGGGAGAGAGGGAGAGACACAGGGAGGGAGAGATCACAGGGAGGGAGAGAGGGAGAGACACAGGGGGGGAGAGAGGGAGAGACACAGGGAGGGAGAGAGGGAGAGACACAGGGGGGGAGAGAGGAGAGGACCACAGGGAGGGAGGGACACAGGGAGGGAGAGAGGGGAGAGACACAGGGAGGGAGAGACACAGGGGAGGGAGAGAGGGAGAGACACAGGGGGGGAGAGAGGGAGAGACACAGGGAGGGCGAGAGGGAGAGACACAGGGAGGGAGAGAGGGAGAGACACAGGGAGGGAGAGAGGGAGAGACACAGGGAGTGAGAGAGGGAGAGACACAGGGAGGGAGAGAGGGAGAGACACAGGGGAGGGAGAGAGGGAGAGACACAGGGAGGGAGAGAGGGAGAGGACACAGGGAGGGAGAGACACAGGGAGGGAGGAGAGGGAGAGACACAGGGAGGGAGAGAGGGAGAGACACAGGGAGGGAGAGAGGGAGAGACACAGGGAGGGAGAGAGGGAGAGACACAGGAGGGAGAGACACAGGGAGGGAGAGAGGGAGAGACACAGGGAGGGAGAGAGGGAGAGCCACAGGGAGGGAGAGAGGGAGAGACACAGGGAGGGAGAGAGGGAGAGACACAGGGAGGGAGAGACACAGGGAGAGAGACACAGGGAGGAGAGGAGAGACACAGGAGGGAGAGAGGGAGAGAACACAGGGAGGGAGGAGAGACACAGGGAGGAGAGAGGGAGACACAGGGAGGGAGAGAGGGAGAGACACAGGGAGGGAGAGAGGGAGAGGACACAGGGAGGGAGACGAGGGAGAGACAGGGAGGGAGAGAGGGAGAGACACAGGGGGAGGGGAGAGAGGGAGAGACACAGGGAGGGAGAGAGGGAGAGACACAGGAGAGGGAGAGACACAGGGAGGGAGAGAGGGAGAGACACAGGGAGGGAGAGAGGGAGAGGACACAGGGAGGGAGAGAGGAAGAGACACAGGGAGGGAGAGAGGAGAGCACAGGGAGGAGAGAGGGAGAGACACAGGGAGGGAGAGAGGGAGAGACACAGGGAGGGAGAGAGGGAGAGACACAGGGGTGAGAGAGGGAGAGACACAGGGAGGAGAGAGGGAGAGACACAGGGAGGGAGAAGAGGGAGAGACACAGGGAGGGAGAGACACAGGGAGGGAGAGAGGGAGAGACACAGGGAGGGAGAGAGGGAAGAGACACAGGGAGGAGAGGGACGACACAGGGAGGGGAGCGAAGAGAGGGAGAGACACCAGGGAAGGAGAGAGGGAGCGACACGGGAGGGACGAGAGGGAGAGGACACAGGAGGAAGGAGAGCGAGGAGAGAGAGACACAGGGAGGGAGGTAGCACAAGGGAGGGAGAGAGGGAGAGGACACCAGGGAGGGAGAAGAGACACAGGGAGGGAGAGAGGGAGAGACACAGGGGAGAGAGGAGAGGGAGAGAGAGACACAGGGGGCGGAGAGAGGACGCGACACAGGGAAGGAGAGAGGGAGAGACACAGGGAGGGAGAGACACAAGGGAGGGAGAGAGGGAAGTGAGACACAGGAGGGAGAAGAGGGAGCGATTACAGAGAGGGGAGCGATTACAGGGAGAGACGAGCAGGGCGAGACACAGGAGGAGAGAGGAGAGACACAGGGAGGGAGAAGAGGGGCGAGACACAGGGAGGGAGGAGACACCAGGGCGGGAGGAGAGGGAGAGGACACAGGGAGGGGAGAGGAGAGACAGAGACACAGGGGAGGGAGAGACACAGGGAGGGATGAGAGGGAGAGACACAGGGAGGGAGAGAGGGAGAGACACACGGGAGGAGAGAGAGGGATAGACCACAGGAAGGGAGAGAGGGAGAGACACAGGGAGGGAGAGACGATGAATGGCAGCATTTACAGAAGCACACGCAGACTAACCGGCTTATAGCGTTTCTCCTCAATCAGTGAAAGGCAAGCATCCTTATCGGTGGTGGTGTAGTCCGATCCGGTTTCCCCCCAAGTATGTGGAGATTACGTCTACTGTATGTATGACCTCATACAACCTGATACCAAATGCAAACCAAACTAAAGGCAGGCATATCTCTTTCGCTAACTAGAGCGGCTTTAAAAGTGGCTACAGGACATGTTTTTACACTTAACAAGCACTTTATATGTGCTATGTGGGAGTACTGTAGAGTACTGTGGATAAGGTGTCTTTATCAAACTGCCTGAGGTAAGTTCTTATGGTGGGTCAAGCTACAATACACTGTTACTGTAGGAAGTCCCTACATGGAGTAGTTTAATGGTATGTGTGTGTGTGTTTGTTTGTGCACGTGTAGTGCTTAATTTGTAAATCGGTAGGTGCCGGAACAAAATGTGAGCACCAGAGGGGGTGACCTGGGGAGCTCTGAGGTAACGGAACGCATGAGAGAAAAAATCTCCTTTATAATAAAGCATTGAATGCATATCATCACATTTGCATAGTGGCATACAGAAGTTGCACAAATGGGTACCATTTGAATAGTTTAGGGTCCGGAAAAAATGTGTCCTTTTAGAAACGCATTTCATGCAATTCTATGTCATTTTACATGACTGGAGACTGAATATTTTTACTGCTGCATAAATGATGGAAATGACAGGCTACTTTGACAAACTGAGAATCTGAGATAAATGAAAAGGACTTTGTGTTGAATCCATCAATAGCCTAAGCCTAGATGTGTGGAGACATATTGTAGGCTATAATATGAGGAGGACACTAGTCCTAAAAATGCTTTCCAGTGTCACCGACTGACCCAATGATGCGCAGCTCTCTTGCAGCCGATTCGTTCCTACCAAAAGCCTATATATCTCTCTTGCTTTACTTTGTAAAACAATATTTGGAAGTTAATCAAATATTTTGTTAGCCTACAACAGACAAATTAGAGTCCTCTCTTTTCAGCAGGAGACATTTTCTTTCCAACCTGTGTTTTCCTGCGATTGTATTTGAAATATAGCGAGGCCTGTCTTGTCTGCATGCTGTTCACTGACAGGTCGGCCGTGTTCCGCACTGTAGGCTATGCCTTGTTATTGGGCTACACACAATCCACAGCTAGGCACATTTTTAAAGAAGATCCTCTGTGACTAAAATATAGTCATTTTCATGGTGTAGTAGGCTATTCTGAATGATTTCAATTCTTTCTGAACAGACAGCAGTAATTCTATAACGTTGGCAAATGTATTTCAATGTATCAGGGGTGCTGCAGCTCCTCCAGAACCCTTCGCCTGGCTATGATTCAATGACTGAGGAAATCAATGATGTAGTGCAACGCTGGAGAGGTGAGAGTTGCAGGCTCATGCCTATCAGAGCAGAGGGAGGGAGAGAGATCAGGGAGAGAGTTCATCTCATTCTAGTCTGTGAGAGATACAGTCACGCACCTCACACAGCCACGAGTTGGTCTCAGCATAGGATACAATGATGCACAATCCATACTGTAAATTCAGGCCGGCGCAACCCGAATCAACTATTAGAATATCAGGCAGTAGAATTGACGAAGAGGCAACTCAAATTAGTACACTACAAAAAGTCAATGTTTCATGCCATGAGAGGTACCGGATAGGCAAATAGGTTCCAGAACAAATCAGTCCAAAACGGAGAGCTGCCGGATCTTGTTCCGGCAGGATCTGGCTCAAATGAAGCAATGTGCGCGGGTACTTCATATGAGTTCTGGTACATACCATAATGCATGTAGCAGTTTCCTTTGGAAGGGTCCAGCTGAATGGCTCTTCGATAGTAACCCTCTGCCTCAGTCTTCTGCCCCTAGGAGACAAAACAGGAACGTTGATTAGCTACTGTAGATCAGTTACAAGTCGTCCTCAGTCATTAATTGTGATTTAGCTGATGTTCGAGCTCTCGCAGTGGTTCCTGTTTCTGGCACGGGCGTAATTGTGCGGCTGCAATTAGATTTACTCAAAACCCAAAACAGACGTGAGTTGCCATATGGTTAGAAGATTGAACATGCAGTAGAAACCAGAAACCACCCACTCTCCTCGTAAATGAGATTTAGCAAATATTTCACAGTCGAGATGTGGACGGGGAAATCAGCAGTAAATTTGAACAACCGTTCCATATGCCCCTGATGTGCCAGGTTGTTTCAAACAATCAGCATATCCTGTAGGGCAACAACAATCATCTGCATTTACTCTGCATCTGCTACGGATTATTTTCCTACGCTTTCATGCATGAGTTGACACATGGTAGCAGGGCCTCAACTGTAAACCAGGAAACTGTACTCCATAGAGAACGCTTCAAACCCCATTTTCCCCCAGCAGCAGAGTGTGTGTGTGTGTCACACTATCACTTTTTCTCAGTCAGAGAGTGTGTATCGCACTATAGCCTCGCAACAAACTGAAAGTGATACTGCTGCCTCTGTGTGTACCCCCCCCCCCCCGTTTTTCACGCTTCAGCACTGATTGCTTCCATATTGGCTATGGATTTGCCATTCTACATAGAATAAGTGGACTGGGCATATTAGGTTAGGTTCATTAACTATTTATCATGCCCGTGTTTGCTCTAAATGAAAGATGAAGACAACTAATTGTCCAGATGACTTTATGCCATATTTTTCCTGGCTCCTTTCCCGACACTAATGCCTAGCCGCTTTCCCAGCCGTCAGAAGGTGGACTGTTGAACACAATACTGTGGTCCTTCAATGGACTGGGCATTAGTGTCGCATTAGTAGGAATGAGAGAGGTGCGCAAAGTTAAATGTACATGAATGCTAGGTTTGTCACACACCTGTAGCACACGCTCCAGCAGGTATATCTCTCTAGTCACCCCCAAGACCAATTCTTTCTTTGGCCGCCTCTCCTTCCAGTTCTCTGCTGCCAATGACTGGAACGAACTACAAAAATCTCTGAAACTGGAAACACTTATCTCCCTCACTAGCTTTAAGCACCAACTGTCAGAGCAGCTCACAGATTACTGCACCTGTACATAGCCCACCTAAAATTTAGCCCAAACAACTACCTCTTTCCCAACTGTATTTAATTTTTATTTATTTATTTATTTTGCTCCTTTGCACCCCATTATTTTTTTATTTCTACTTTGCACATTCTTCCATTGCAAAACTACCATTCCAGTATTTTACTTGCTATATTGTATTTACTTTGCCATCATGGCCTTTTTTTGCCTTTACCTCCCTTCTCACCTCATTTGCTCACATTGTATATAGACTTGTTTATACTGCATTATTGACTGTATGTTTGTTTTTACTCCATGTGTAACTCTGTGTCGTTTTATCTGTCGAACTGCTTTGCTTTATCTTGGCCAGGTCGCAATTGTAAATGAGAACTTGTTCTCAACTTGCCTACCTGGTTAAATAAAGGTAAAATAAATAAATAAAAACATCTGTATCACCTGTTTTTGTGCTTGTCTCCACCCATCTCTTCCCATTATCCCCTGTGTATTTATACCTGTGTTCTCTGTTTGTCTGTTGCCAGTTCATCTTGTCTTGTCAGGTCTCACCAGCGTGTTTTCCCATCTCATTGCTCTTTCTAGTTCTGTTTCCTAGTTTCCCCGGTTCTGACCATTCTGCCTGCCCTTACCCCGAGTCTGGCTGACGTTCTGTACCTGCCTGACTCTGACCCATTTACGAACCTCTGCCTGTCCTGACCCCAAACCTGCCTGCTGTTCTGTACCTTATTGACTCAGCCCTGGATTACAGACCTCTGCCTGCCTTTGACCTTTCTTTTGCCTGCCCCCTGTTTGGGTCAATAAACATCTGTGACTCTAGCTGTCTGCATCTGGGTCTTATCCTAAGTTCTTGATAAGGTTGTTTTTGTATTCCTCTGACACTCTTATCTAGCGTATTCAAGCCTGTATTGGGAGGGAGTAGCCGGCTTCAGAGGGCTTTAACGGGTAGTGTTAGCGCCAACTCCGAGTGTAGCCAGCCACAGAGCTCGTAAATAACATCAGGGCCAGCAATGGGAGAGAGGCCCTCCAACAGAGAGCGGTGCCTAGCTCTTGGTAGGACACGTCAGGACTCTGCACTGTGTAATCATCCGCCTGGCGACAACACTCTCCTGTGATGTATGTCCAAGGGAGATGATCTGAGACAAGAACTGGGGGTTACCGGGTGGAATAGGGCTCTTCTGGTCATGTCTGGTCAAAAGTAGTGCACTGTATCAGGATTATGGTGGCATTTCTGACGCAGACTCAGTCTAGACTCTAACCTGGTTACTGTGAACGAAGAGTTCAAAGCCAAATTGAACAAAGAACAAACCACAAATCTATACAACCTCACTAACCCCATTAAAGTACATGACTCTTTACGAATGAAACAGTGAAGTCACGTACTGTAGTACACGTCAGGGTGAGGCGGGACTTGAGTTTGACACTTTGACCCTTTCCCCGAGTCGGTTGACTCCTTATGAGCCAGCTGCATTATCAATACGTAGGTCCGCCGTGGCAAGACGGCCCAAAATCTCTCCCTGATTGAGTGATTTAATAAGGAAGCAGGGTAATTGCATTAAGTCCTGTCCGGCAGCCCATTGTTCCGGGTCTGGTCGTGTCCTAATCTCCTGTTGTTGAAGGGCTCTGTTATGAGGGGCCACTTGTGGCTCAGGGCCCCGGATGTAGGGACCTGGGGGACCCAGCAGATGTCCAGCTGTGCTGGGGTGACTCGGGTCTGAACCCAGGGAGACTGGGGGTGGGGGTTTGGGGGAATGGAACTCAAATCAGATTAGGAAAAGGGGAAATTAGTGAGTTTGGGAGCGAGACCCTTCCTCAGCCCAGACCGGACCCCTAGGGGTGCAGCTGTAACCCCTCCGATATCAGTGAGGAGGATAGAAGGAGAGATGGGATGGGTGATGTGGTACGCTGAAGAGCAAAACCTCCTGTAGATTCCTAGTACCTCAGTTACCTCAGGCTGTGGAAGGGGAAGAACAGAAGGTCAAACTCCTCACAAGGGCTCAGCAGGACTGGTTCAGTGGGTTCTAACAGGGTTCCTCTCCATAAAGTCCTCCTAACTAACCCAAGTCAGCTGTGAACACATGTTGTCACGCACGTTTTTCTCTCCCCAAAACACTCTGGGACTGAATGAGAGAGGTGGATGGAAGGGGGGGTTTGGGGGCAGAGTGCACCTCAGAACAAACAGCCAAACCTGTAGGGGAGAAGTCTGGGAAGGAAATACCTGGACCAGCAGGCCTAGCTGGTGAGCTTCATAACACCACACAATTTAATAATGTCACACACACACACACACACACCACACACGCGCACACACACACACGCACTCGCACACACACACACACGCACACACGCGCGCGCACTCGCACACACACACACACACACACACACACACACACACACACACACACACACACACACACACACACACACACACACACAAACACACAAACGCACACGCACACACACACGCACACACACACACACACATCACACACACACGACTCCCCATAAAGATATTCTTCTGCCTTGTGACCTTGAGACAATCCCACACCCAGCGGAGAGCCTGATAGTTGACAGGTCTGTTTTTCCAAGCTGTACCATAAGACACTACTTATTCCTCAATCCATTGTCTCTTGGTTGTCATATAAACAAAGTTTATAGTGGCAGAAGTTGGTCTCTCTGCTATTTACTCTCAAATATAAAAAATCAACTGCAATTCGCCTACATAAAAAACCCCATCTTGCGTTGCATACCATTATCCTAGGGTCTTTTTCTTTAGGCCACCAAAGACAAAAGCATTCATTTACCCATCAAGGTTCAACAAGTCCAAATGGCTTTAGATCTGGGCCCGCTGTCTGCTCAACACGCAGCTCAGGTCTCGATCTATCAACTTCCAGGCTTTTCTACAATGATCACAGTCCTCTGGCCCAGACAGGGAAATCAATGGGATGAACTGGCCGGGCCCCAAACTCACTCACTATTCATCAGCCCTCGGGCCTAGGTCTAATTATACGTAACCCCTGTGATTATTACCAACATGAAAGTTTGCTATGCTTCATCACGCTTGTGTGAGCCAAAGCCTATTTGAGATTGTGTGGACAGTCAGGAAGGACACTGGAGGACAAAGAGTGAAGTGAATGGATAGAATAGAGGCAGATTGTAGTTACATTGATGGTATTGGCAATGATGTTAGAGGCCATTTCCAGTACAGCTGCAGAACGTTTCTCTTTCTGTTAAAAGTGTTAAAAGTGTTGTAGTCTAGTGGTTAACAATACCTACATTATGACCACCTGCTCTTTCCATGACATAGACTGACCAGGTGAATCCAGGTGAAAGCTATGCTCCCGTAGCGATGTCACTTGTTAAATCCACTTCAAATCAGTGTAGATGAAGAGGAGGAGACAGGTTAAAGAAGGATTTTTAAGCCTTCTTTGGGAATGCATCCCTGTGGAATGCTTTCGACATCTTGTAGAGTCCATGTCCCAATGATTGAGGCTGTTCGTGAGGGCCAATAGGGGGTGCAGATAAATATTAGGAAATTTTCCTAATGTTTGGCTACTCAGTGCATATGGATATATTAGATATATTATATAGCCCTATTGGTTAACAGGGTCGTGTGAAAATGAGCTTCCTATTGACAAGTTCAGTCCATTTCATTACATTTGAGGCTTTTGTTGTTGCCTTGTATTTAAGCAACGAAGTGTTTGCCAGAGCAAAGATTCTGATGCTTCTGCGCATGTGTGAATGATGTTCTGATCATGTGTATATTTTCTACTATATGCGTAAAGAACAGGCTACTGAGGTGAATGGTGCTTGTTTAATAAAGTTAGATCAACGGCCAAACAACACCCCTAACCTGGACAACGCTAGGCCAATTGTGCGTCGCCCACGGACCTCCCGGTCGCTGCAGTACAGCGCCCTTAACCACTGCACCACCCCTTATGAGACAGTTATTAACACCATATATACAGGTAGTCTATGAGACAGTTTATTAACACCATATATACAGGTAGTCCATGAGACAGTTTATTAACACCATATATACAGGTAGTCTATGAGACAGTTTATTAACACCATATATACAGGTAGTCTCTGAGACAGTTTATGAACACCATATATACACAGGTAGTCTATGAGACAGTTTATTAACACCATATATACAGGTAGTCTATGAGACAGTTTATTAACACCATATAAGGGTAGTCTCTGAGACAGTTTATTAACACCATATATACACAGGTAGTCTATGAGACAGTTTATTAACACCATATATACAGGTAGTCTCTGAGACAGTTTATTAACACCATATATACACAGGTAGTCTATGAGACAGTTTATTAACACCATATATACACAGGTAGTCTATGAGACAGTTTATTAACACCATATATACAGGTAGTCTCTGAGACAGTTTATTAACACCATATATACACAGGTAGTCTATGAGACAGTTTATTAACACCATATATACACAGGTAGTCTATGAGACAGTTATTAACACCATATATACAGGTAGTCTATATGAGACAGTTTATTAACACCATATATACAGGTAGTCTATGAGACAGTTTATTAACACCATATATACAGGTAGTCTCTGAGACAGTTTATTAACACCATATATACACAGGTAGTCTATGAGACAGTTTATTAACACCATAATATACAGGTAGTCTCTGAGACAGTTTATGAACACCATATATACACAGGTAGTCTATGAGACAGTTTATGAACACCATATATACACAGGTAGTCTATGAGACAGTATATTAAACCATATATACACAGGTAGTCTATGAGACAGTTTATTAACACCATATATATACAGGTAGTCTATGAGACAGTTTATTAACACCATATATACACAGGTAGTCTCTGAGACAGTTTATTAACACCATATATACACAGGTAGTCTATGAGACAGTTTATTACAACACCATATATACACAGGTAGTCTATGAGAAAGTTTATTAACACCATATATATACAGGTAGTCTATGAGACAGTTATTAACACCATATATACACAGGTAGTCTATGAGACAGTTTATTAACACCATATATACACAGGTAGTCTATGAGACAGTTTATTAAACACCATATCTACAGGTAGTCTCTGAGACAGTTTATTAACACCATATATACACAGGTAGTCTATGAGACAGTTTATTAACACCAGAATAAACAGGTAGTCTATGAGACAGTTTATTAACACCATATTACAGGTAGTCTATGAGACAGTTTATGAAACACCATATATACAGGTAGTCTATGAGACAGTTTATTAACACCATATATACAGGTAGTCTCTGAGACAGTTTATTAACACCCTAATATACACAGGTAGTATAGGGTTATGACAGTTTATTAACACCATATATACAGGTAGTCTATGAGACAGTTTATTAACACCATATATACACAGGTAGTCTATGAGACAGTTTGTGAAATTAACACCATATATATACAGGTAGTCTATGAGACAGTTTATTAACACCATATATACAGGTAGTAGTCTGAGACAGTTTATTAAACACCATATATACAGGTATAGTCTCTGAGACAGTTTATTAACACCATATATACAGGTAGTCTATGAGACAGTTTATTAACACCATATATACACAGGTAGTCTATGAGACAGTTTATTAACACCCATATACAGGTAGTCTATGAGACAGTTTATTAACACCATATATACACAGGTATAGTCTATGAGACAGTTTTAACACCATATATACACAGGTAGTCTATGAGACAGTTTATAACACCATATATACACAGGTAGTCTATGAGACAGTTTATTAACACCATATATACACAGGCTAGTCATATGAGACAGTTTATGAACACAATATATACAGGGTAGTCTATGAGACAGTTTATTAACACCATATATACACAGGTAGTCTATGAGACAG
>NW_022264142.1:0-34279 GCF_002021735.2 Oncorhynchus kisutch | reverse complement strand
TAGGAGTCGGGGCACCAAGGAAAATCTTCAGATTACAAAGTTATAATTTTCCTAATATAACTTTTCAGATATTTCAATCGATCAATTAGTCTTCTAATTAATAATTATTATTTATCTCACGTAGTCTCATTCCAAACATCGTAAATGGTTGGTTATCTGCACAACACCCAGCCTTCACTATGAATCATCCATACATCAATTGTCTTAATCATTTAGTTACTAACTAAATAATCACAGACATGCATAACCAAACAGTAGATACCGTTACAAGGAACGATAAGGGTGTGCCCTAGTGGGCTAAACCGGTATCGCGGCTTGGTAGACAAAGGACTGACAAGGCACGAAAGACAAAGACACTACACAGTTGATAATTATATAATGAATGCTAATCCTTTGGCATATGAATGCTCACTCATTTGGGAATAATTGCAATCATATATATATTTATGTTCAGTGTGTCGTCATGATCTCTGTTGGAATCGTCCGTCTTTCTGTTGGAAAGTTTATCCGAACTTCTCTTTGCATCCCTGGAGTCATTTGTGGTTAGAATGGATACTTCAAGAGTCCCATTCAGAAATGTCTTATAGAATAAATGTTTTGGCAGTTGTCAGTCTTCGCATTCAGTCGACATAAATTCTAGCTGCAAACTAGTATCAGTATCAAAGATTGCTCTTATATTCTGTCAGTATCAATAGTTTTCAGAGTTGAACCATTTCCACCAGTGTAGCCATGCCTCCACTTAGTTTGGTTAGGAATTCAACAATCGAGGAATGCATGGTCTCTACTCAAACCTTAGCGCCTCTCTCGGTAATCGAGGTACATGGTCTGCGTGGGCTTCTCCAGGTGGGGGTTATATTCGGAACAGCAGCAGAAGGGCTGTCCCATGAAGCCAGATCAATGTCTGTGCTCATGTGGCGGGCCAATGACTTAGTTAAATTTGAAGGGGATTGGATTCTCTTTCATTAAACAGTATAAAATTACATTACATAAATTTCAACAATAGTTGAATCTTTACTCATTCATTTTATACAATAATTAGATGCAAAAACTCATACAGAGACTCTTGTTTAAACAGAGTTATGGTAATGTGGCTGTATTGTCTCTCATGAGGTCACAAACATTGGCAAAATGGACCGGTCGTAGCTGGATTCTCCACGACCGTTTACACATTCTCAAAACATGGATATTGTTCAGCTCTCAAGTTCTGTGAGGTAGAAGAGTTCCTTTGTTCTACTGTGAACCCTCTCTCTATACTGCATGGCCGGGGGGGGGGGGGGGAGAGTCTGAGATAAACCTGAGATAAAAGAGCCTGGGTGTAGGGGGAAGAGAGAAGGTGGTGAGAGAGATTGGTGCTTGCTATATCTAAAGAGGGCCACGTCATGACAGTGTACACGTAGGCACGTGGTTTTTCACACAGGTATACATTTGCTGTATAAAAGGTTTAACTGTTCCTAAACACATTCCCTTGTAGTTGAGCATGGAAAACACAAACGACGACATCCTTTTCCTTTTCTTGAAAACAAGACGAGTGGCATATTTCAACACTCGTGTTGTTTTTAGGGCAACCCTTTCCCATGAATCAGTGATCTGCATCTAGATCAACAAGCACATAGCCACAATTGACCTGTTTGGCCCTTGGGTTCCGACTGGACAATGGCTGTCTTGTCGTTGCAATGAGGAGAACATACACACACCAAAAGAGTTGTTCAGTAGCACCACACCAGACAGACAGTAGGGTCATACAACCACAGGCATGAAATGCTTCTCATAGTCCGAAACAACTGATCGTCCTCCAACAAGCTCCCGGACTCTCCCCCATCCCTCTCCTCCTCGTCAGTATCAATATTTTACTGTAACCCTCGTCAGCATCCTCCTCCTTTACCGCCTCTTCATCAGTCCTTATGTGGGTGCGCTCCTCTCCCACCACCCCCTCTGTCTGTCCATCAGGGCTGGACCTTTCCTAGGACAGGCATTGGCATCCCAAAGGGTTTTTCCACCACCTCCAGCTCAGAGATCTTTGGGTTAGACCTCCAGAGGAGAGAAGATCGCCGTCAAGGAGCTGTTAAACTGGAGCAACAACAGGCAGGGAGTCAGAAACATTCATTTATTCCTCTATGGTTGTATGTTATGCCCCTGACTAGTGATAATATTACTCAAGGGAATGGTATATTACTAGCCCAATACGGCCCCTGCTACTGTATGTGGTATAATGAACATTAGGTTCATGTAGTACACACATTCTTTATTTTACAACAGGTTCTTACTGGAACATTACAAATAAGATACCATCCATATCTATAGGTAGTGTGTTCCCTTGACCTAAATGGCTGAAGAAAAACCAGGCAGGAAGACATGATGAACTCTGGGCCTCTGCCTGGGGCTCTGTCTACCACTAACTAGAATACTATAAGGACTAACTAATATCAGACTCACTGATACTAGATTAGTCAGTCACAGCCACATAGTGATGGTCTGCCCTGCACTCACCTGCAACTTCATCTGTTGGAGCAGTTTGCTGTTGCTGGGGGTCAGGGTACTTTCGCACAAGTCTTCATTTGTACACTACAGAAAATACACAACAGTATCATTCACATACTGCACACCAAAAGAGTTGTGTTCCTTCAATTGACATGTCCATTTGTATATCACCCTAAAAGTGGTAGAAATATTTGATCCATTGTTTTAGTTGAAAGGGGTATACATATGGTTGTTTGTTGTTTTTGATCAAGACCCTTGTATGGAGGGCATAATTGAAAGCCCAACTCAACTGGCCGATCTCATTCCACTTCCTCAAGTGTTTCCCCTTTGTAAACCTATTTCTGGCATGGGTGAACTTTCAGAGAGAGAGAGGAAGGAGACATGAGAGAGCACCACACCCTGTATGTGTTCAGTCGGCACGAAACGTTGCAAAGCCTTTTTTAAACCTTTTGCATCAGTGTGTCCTAATGAACATGGCCATGGTTCCAGACAATGAGAAAATAATCAGAATCAGGCTATTTGGGTTGAAGTATGGGAATCCAGTTTCTCACATTATCATGATCAATAGCAACATCCCTGCTATTATTCCTGGCACCAAATATTTGAGGAAACCTGTGACAACAAAGGGAGAGAGATGGGGGAGGTCAGAAGGCAAAATGACCAATTAGACCGCAATCCATGTTCATAATCACATACTGTAGCACAAAGGTCTATTTCATACAAAGCATGCATTCAATATTACACTGTTATTATTTTCTAAGGAACTTCAGGACACTTTCTGTTTAAAGGTGATGTTATATATAGTATTATACACAAACCTATAATAATATTTCTAGTTTATTTCACAATAAATAATAATTAGTGTTATACATGACCTCAGTGTCACCAGTTAGGTACATAAACACTTAATACATCTCATCACAGTTGTTAGAGAACCTATAACAGCTATACGCTTCTTGTCATCATTATCAAATTACTACATGGCATAGTGGTAGGAATACCATGGCTGTTTCTCAGTAGAGAAGTTGATGGTTTCACTGGGTCCCCAGTCCAGCCTTAGTCTCAGCCCTGATCCAAACCTGGTGGTGACCAGATGTAAGTCCTAACAGATGGAGGCTGTTCTGGTCCCTACTCACGTTGTACACTGCAGACGAAGGAAAGGTTTAATGATTGGGAGCAAGGCCAATGATGTGTGGGAACGAGAGTGTGCAGCACGGTAGCCTGTGGACAGTCTGGTCCCAGATCTGTTTGTGCTGTGTTTATTTAACTAGGCAAATCAGTTAAGAACAAATTCTTATTTACAATAACGGCCTACCCCGGCCAAACCCGGACGACGCTGGCCAATTGTGCGCCGCCCTATTGGACTCCCAATCACAGACCGATGTGATACAGCCTGAAATCGAACCAAGGATGCCTCTTGCACTGAGATGCAGTGTCTTAGACCGCTGCGCCACTCTGGAGCCAATAATGACAATAGGAGTTGGCAAGACAGAACAAACAGATCTGGAACAGGCAAAAATATCGAATACTATTTAAGCTACTACAATGTAATGCTATAGTTTATGCTAATGTACACAACGGGCAGTGGAGACTGAACTTTTATTCTAACAATATAGCATTGTAGCAACAAAAGATTTATCCCAGTTTATTCCACTCTGTCTCTGTGTTGTTTACCTGTAACGGTGTTTAATACCAGCTGATAGCACAGTATGAGCCCCTTTACTCTGGGTCAGGGAGATGTGTTGCCAGGACAAAGTCACTTGAGAGTCAGGAGATGTGCTGGACCTTGAACTCAGTCACTTTGGGTGGGACTGAGGAGTGATTGAGAGAGGAGGAAATGGAAGTGAAATGGGGTAGAGGAATAGTCAAAAGTAGCAGAAAAAATAAACAATAAATAAAACATTTACAGTGAGTTAAAAGGCTGGACAAATTAACCATGTAGGTAAGACGCGATATTTCAAGTTAGTTAACTCCACTGAAATCGGTCATGTGCACTAATTGCTCTGATTACATACTGGCAAGTACATTATAAAGACTTGTATTTCCATGCTCTAATATACTTACGCCCATGAAGAGAATACGAGATTTGCAGACGCAAGCAGGCAGCTACTGTTGATGAACACTGCAAACAATGACACATTGTAGGCAGTGTGGTTCTCAAAATCACCTGTAGGTGGAGACAGAGACAAAAAGCGATGCTGTCATCTTGAGAAACCAATTGAACATTACAAAATATCAATAAATATGTTCAGAAAGAAATGGTATCATAGATCAGTTTAAGCCACACAAACCTCTTAAAATGACTGACGTATGATTTTGGTGCACTATAATCCAATCAAAGCCCTGTGTCGGAGGAAGTCCCACCTGCTTGTACTGCACCACATACTCATGCATGTTTTCAATGGCCTGGGGTGGCAGGGACCAGGATACATTGAGGCTCAATATATCCTGGTTCACAGTGAAGGATAGCTCTGGCACCTGTAGACCTAAGTGAAAGAGAAACATACAAACCTACACTATTATCACACTCACACACACCTTTCAAATAAAATAAAATTGTATTTCTCACATGCGCCGAATACAACAGGTGTAGACCTTACAGTGAAATGCTGACTTACAAGCCCTAACCAACAATGCAGTTTAAAAAAATAACAATAAGAAATAAAAGTAACAAATAATTAAAGAGCAGCAGTAAAATAACAATAGCGAGACCATATACAGGGAGTACTGGTACTAGTGCAGAGTCATGTGGGGGGCACAAGTTAGTGGAGGTAATTGAGGGGTAATATGTACATATAGGTAGTTATTAAGTGACTATGCATAGAGCAGCAGAAAAGAGAGAGGGGGGGGGGGGATGTGAAAAGTCTGAAGCCATTTGATTAGATGTTCAGGAGTCTTATGGCTTGGGGTTAGAAGCTGTTTAGAAGCCTCTTGGACCAAGACTTGGTGCTCAGGTACCACTTGCCGTGTGGTAGCAGAGAAAACAGTCTATAACTAGGGTGCCTCCCTCTGACCACCGCCTGGAATAGAGGGTCCTGGATGGCAGGCAGCTGGGCCGTACGCACTACCCTCTGTAGTGCCTTGCTGTCGGAGGCCGAGCAGTTGCCATACCAGGCAGTGATGCAACCATGCTCTCGATGGGGCAGCTGTAGAACCTTTTGAGGATCTGAGGACCATTTCCAAATCTTTTCAGTCTACTGGGGAATAGGTTTTTGTCATTCCCTCTCCACGACTGTCTTGGGTGTGGTTGGACCATGTTAGTTGTTGGTGATGTGGACACCAAGGAACTTGAAGCTCTCAACCTGCTCCACTGCAGCCCCGTCGATGAGAATGGGGGCGTGCTCGGTCCTCTTTTTCCTTTAGTCCACAATCATCTCATTTGTCTTGATCGCGTTGAGGGAGAGGTTGTTGCCCTGGCACCACACGGCCAGGTCTCTAACCTCCTCCTCATAGGCTATCTCGTTGTTGTCGGTGATCAGGCCACTGTTGTGTCATCCGGAAACTTAATGCTGGATTCCCTTACCTGATGTGGGTAGAGCTAGGGGAGCAGGTTTGCTGGCACCCTGGGAATTGTAGACGGACACATCCACCGATGATACACCCCCACAGAGAGGGTGTGAAGCGGCATCTCTTCTCTTGACAGACACAAAGGCCACCAGGCTTTGACATGGACACGTTCACAACCGCCACTGTCCCGTTACTGTATGATAATGTTACCACGTACCCCAGCACCTTCCCCTGAGCCAACCAGGTGGGCATCTCCTGAGGATAGATAACAGACAGGGGTATTAGTTATAGCAGGCTATAGGGAAGGGGGTGTTTCGGGGAGGCAGGTAGCCTAGTGGTTGAGAGCATTGGGCAAGTAACCGAAATGTTGCTGGTTTGAATCCCTAAACGACTAAGTGAACAATCTGTTGATGTGCCCTTGAGCAAGGCACTTAACCCTAATTGCTCCTGTAAGTCGCTCTGGATAAGTTCTTATGATTAGAAAATGCATAATCTTTTGAAACATGAATCACTTGTCTAACGGGATTATATGGTACAGTTTGAGAGATATATATATACATATACACACACACACACATATATACACACACTACCGTTCAAAGTTTGGGGTCACTTAGAAATTACCTTGTTTTTTAAAGAAAATCTCATTTTTTGTCGATTAAAATAACATCAAATTGATCAGAATGTTGTAAATGACTATTGTAGCTGGAAACGGCAGATTTTTAATGGAATATCTACATAGGCATACAAAGGCCCATTATCAGCAACCATCAGAGACAGTTTGCGCTGTTCTGTGAAAGGAGTAGTACACAACGTTGTACTTGATTTCAGTTTCTTGGCAATTTCTCGCATGGAATAGCCTTCATTTCTCAGAACAAGAATAGACTGACGAGTTTCAGAAGAAAGTACTTTGTTTCTGGCCATTTTGAGCCAACAAATGCTGATGCTCCAGATACTCAACTAGGTTAAAGAAGGACAGTTTTATTGCTTCTTTAATCAGAAAACTTTTCAGCTGTGCTAACATAATTTCAAAAGGGTTTTCTAATGATAAATTAGCCTTTTAAAATGATAAACTTGGATTAGCTACAACGTGCCATTGGAACACAGGAGTGATGGTTGCTGATACTGGGCCTCTGTTCGCCGATGTAGATATTCCATTTATTTTTTAAATCAGCCGTTTCCAGCTACAATAGTCTTGCACAACATTAACATTAACAATGTCTATACTGTATTTCTGATCAATTTGATGTTATTTTAAAATGGACAAAAAAGGTGCTTTTCTTTCAAAAACAATGTCACGACTTCCGCCGAAGTCGGTCCCTCTCCTTGTTCGGGCGGCGTTCGGCGGCCAAAGTCACCGGCCTTCTAGCCATCGCCGATCCACTTTTCATTTTCCATTTGTTTTGTCTTTGTTTTACACACCTGGTTCAAATTCCCAAATTACATGTTCATTATTTAACCCTCTGTTTTCCCCATGGTTTTTGTGCGTGATTGTTTCTTGTATATGGTTCGTTATTGTTGGCCAGCATTATTGCTTTTGTATTTGTAATAATTTTTGAGTAAATTACGTTTTATTACTCATATCTGCTGTCCTGCGCCTGACTCCTCTACACCAGCTTCACACAGGATTGATTACAAATAAGGACATTTCTAAGTGACACCAAACTTTTGAATGGTAGTGTGTGAACATACACTGCTCAAAAAAATAAAGGGAACACTTAAACAACACAATGTAACTCCAAATCAATCACACTTCTGTGAAATCAAACTGTCCACTTAGGAAGCAACACTGATTGACAATACATTTCACATGCTGTTGTGCAAATGGAATAGACAACAGGTGGAAATTATCGGCAATAAAGGAGTGGTTCTGCAGGTGGTGATCACCACGTTCCTATGCTTCCTGGCTGATGTTTTGGTCACTTTTGAAAGCCCTGCAAAATGACCTCCAGCAGGCCACAAATGTGCATGTGTCTGCTCAAACGGTCAGAAACAGACTCCATGAGGGTGGTATGAGGGCCCGACGTCCACAGGTGGGGGTTGTGCTTACAGCCCAACACCGTGCAGGACATTTGGCATTTGCCAGAGAACACCATGATTGGCAAATTCGCCACTGGTGCCCTGTGCTCTTCACAGATGAAAGCAGGTTCACACTGAGCACATGTGACAGACGTGACAGAGTCTGGAGACGCTGTGGAAAACGTTCTGCTGCCTGCAACATCCTCCAGCATGACCAGTTTGGAAGTGGGTCAGTCATGGTGTGGGGGTGGCATTTCTTTGTGGGGCTGCACAGCCCTCCATGTGCTTGCCAGAGGTAGCCTGACTGCCATTAGGTACCGAGATGAGATCCTCAGACCCCTTGTGAGACCATATGCTGGTGCGGTTGGCCCTGGGTTCCTCCTAATGCAAGACAATGCTAGACCTCATGTGGCTGGAGTGTGTCAGCAGTTCCTGCAAGAGGAAGGCATTGATGCTATGGACTGGCCCGCCCATTCCCCAGACCTGAATCCAATTGAGCACATCTGGGACATCATGTCCATATGATGGGATGTTGTGTTACCATACCTTCCACATAAGGGCACATTGAGAAAGCTCAGAGGTGACTCCACAATCACTCCACACATCCAATGCTTTCACAGGCGCTGAGAACGAGAGAGAAATAGTTTAATCATCTATCACCACAGAATAAGTGAACAAATATTTTCAAGCTGTGGAGACCACAGGATTACATTACCCATCAGCACCCACTGACAGACCTGACTCAGAACTCCATGCTTTGTAGACTGAGCTCCAGTCACTCATCAGGGCCTGAGGGCCCTCACAGGCACAGCGCACCTGGAACTCATAAACAGTGTAGGGCCGTGGAGTCAGGAGTAGGAAGCTGCGTAGGATGTCCTCTTCCTGAGCAGGACATGAAAGAATGACACACAAAAGAACAGGGATGGGCAAGAGGCGGCCGCAGGGATGGGGGGGGGATGAGGGATTATTTTGGATTAAAAAGCAACTCCAGGCTACATTGCACATTTAATAGCTTATAGAAAGTAAGATTATAATGGAGCTTATTATTTTGAAATAGCTGGCCTTTTTCTGCACGCAAATAGATTTTGACAAATAAATTGGTCACAAAAAAATCTGTGCATGTGGCCCTCGAGCCTCAAAAAGTTACCCATCCCTAACTCAGAAGGACAACATTCCCAGTACAAAATTCCCACAGATAATCGAGAGACAATGGTATTTCAATGTTTCATTCCCTACATCTAAGGGACTGAATGTTTGAAAAAATAAACAAGTGACCCTCCCCTATACCCCAAATAATAATTACAACAAAGTGGATAGCAGAGAACATGATTATCATTTACCCTCACTCCTAGGACAGACCAGAGCCTTAGATATGCAGTTTTAGAAACTGTTCTTAGTTTTGTAAGCATTACATGGCAAAGTAGCCAAAGTTGTCTATCAACTGCAAAAATGTTACGCAACAGAACCAGTTACAACCAGAATACCTGATCATCAATGAAGTACAGAAAAAGCCATTCCTTTTTTAACACAGCATTATTTTAACCACATATCATCAGGTAGGCCTATTTGTATTTATTATGGATCCCATTAGCTGCTGCCAAAGCGGAAGCATACTAACTTCCTGGGGTCCATCAAAATTAAGGCAGTTTATACAAGCTTAAAAACATTCCAATACATTCACAGATCTCAAACACACTGTGCCTTCAGGCCCCTACTCCACCACATCTACAGTACTAAATCCATGTGTATGTGTAGTGTATGTTATCGTGTGCATGTGTCTGTGCCAATGTTTGTGTTGCTTCACAGTCCCCGCTGTTCCTATATGCACGAGTAACTTTTCTTCATTTGGTAAACTATCATTTTCTAATAGATTCTATTTTATTCCATGATATTGTTGTTCCAAAATAGATGTGTGTTGACTGTGATTAGGGCATGGGAATAGAAGCCCACTGCTAGGCTAAATGAACAAACTAGCCATGGATAGCTCATCGCATGATCCTCAAACCAACAAGACTGGCCAAACTCATGCTTCTAAAAGTGAATTCAAAGGCAGTGTAGAATGACTGCATAGCCTAATAAGACATTTTTGGTTAATTTATTTTTTAATTCAAAGTATTTTTTTCACATTTTCATAACCTAATCTTCCCAAATAATCTGTGTAAATTACTTGAATATGGTTTATTGGGAGGTCAATAACTCTGATAAATACCTTCATTATGGGCAACGAAACATATTGTTTTTATTAGAATCAATTCTAGCAGTATAGCAGTCCTCCTGCCCTCTCCCTCTCAAACAGGACATCAGTAGGCCTAGTAATGCAGTGTAGGCTAGTTTTATATACACCATCCCAGCAGCAGATAAACTCAGGAAAAATAGTACATTTTCTTAGAAATATAACTTTGCCCTGTTCTTCTCCAAGCATGCTCTTCGTATAGCCTAGGCCTACAGCATAGGATCATAGGCTATGGATCATTTGATTGAGACCACACTAGTTGCACTTGATATTGCGGGCCAGGCAGAGAATCAGGGATGAGGGGCAGCATCAAGCACACATCGAGATATAATAAGCAACTCATTCTCAATATGACATTTAATTGATTACAAATGACATGACCCTCCCCTGGATTAAATCAAAAAATACTAAACCCTCCCCGACTGAAACTGAAAAAACATCATTTGGGTACATTTCGACTGCTCCCAAAATACCCTGTCTTCTGTCCTGAAGTGCACAGTAATCCCTGCATTGGATTGGTGTAGGTTTGGGCGGGAGGGAGTTTCCAAAATATTTTACTTTAAATCCATGAATGGAAGTGAAAAAGTGCACACTTGGGGAAATGAACAAAACCCCAGCCATGCTCAGCTCACTCACCTGAGTCCAGCCCTGCTGGTCCTGGGGGCGATACTGGACCTCACACAGTTGGTCAGAGCTGCCTTGATCCTCACACTGCACAATCCAGTAGATCTCCAGAGGCTGAGGGCAATGGTGAGTGATTTCAGGGGTGGGTGGCTTTTCTGGTAGAGGAATGGATAGGGAAGAGAGGACAGAGTGGGAGAGTGAAAGAAAGAGAGCAAGAGAGAGAGCAGGAGATAGAGAGAGGGTGGGGGAGATAGAGAGGGTGGTGGAGATAGAGAGAGAGCAGGAGATAGAGAGAGGGTGGGGGAGATAGAGAGAGGGTGGTGGAGATAGAGAGAGGGTGTGGAGATAGAGAGAGGGTGGGGGAGATAGAGAGAGGGTGGTGGAGATAGAGAGAGAGCAGGAGATAGAGAGAGGGTGGTGGAGATAGAGAGAGAGCAGGAGATAGAGAGAGGGTGGTGGAGATAGAGAGAGAGCAGGAGATAGAGAGAGGGTGGGGGGGAAAGAAGGAGAGTGGGGGAGATAGAGAGAGGGTGGGGGAGATAGAGAGAGGGTGGGGGAGATAGAGAGGGTGGGGGAGATAGAGAGAGGGTGGGGGAGATAGAGAGAGGGTGAGGGAGATAGAGAGAGGGTGGTGGAGATAGAGAGAGAGCAGGAGATAGAGAGGGTGGGGGAGATAGAGAGGGTGGGGAGATAGAGAGGGTGGGGGAGATAGAGAGGGTGGGGGAGATAGAGAGAGGGTGGGGGAGATAGAGAGAGAGCAGGAGATAGAGATGGTGGGGGAGATAGAGAGAGGGTGGTGGAGATAGAGAGAGGGTGGTGGAGATAGAGAGAGGGTGGGGGAGATAGAGGGTGGTGGAGGGTGGTAGAGAGAGGGTGGTGGAGATAGAGAGAGAGCAGGAGATAGAGAGGGTGGTGGAGATAGAGAGAGGGTGGTGGAGATAGAGAGAGGGTGGGGAGATAGAGAGAGGGTGGGGGAGATAGAGAGGGTGGGGGAGATAGAGAGGGTGGGGGAGATAGAGAGGGTGGGGGAGATAGAGAGAGGGTGGGGGAGATAGAGACAGGGTGGGGGGAGATAGAGAGAGGGTGGTGGAGATAGAGAGAGGGTGGGGGAGATAGAGAGAGGGTGGTGGAGATAGAGAGAGGGTGGTGGAGATAGAGAGAGGGTGGTGGAGATAGAGAGAGGGTGGTGGAGATAGAGAGAGGGTGGTGGATATAGAGAGAGGGTGGTGGATATAGAGAGAGGGTGGTGGATATAGAGAGAGGGTGGGGGAGATAGAGAGAGGGTGGGGGAGATAGAGAGAGGGTGGGGAGATAGAGAGAGGGTGGTGGAGATAGAGAGAGGGTGGTGGAGATAGAGAGAGGGTGGGGGAGATAGAGAGAGTGTGGGGAGATAGAGAGAGGGTGGGGGAGATAGAGAGAGGGTGGTGGAGATAGAGAGAGGGTGGGGGAGATAGAGAGAGTGTGGGGAGATAGAGAGAGTGTGGGGAGATAGAGAGAGGGTGGGGGAGATAGAGAGAGGGCGGTGGAGATAGAGAGAGAGCAGGAGATTTGGAGAGGGTGGTGGAGATAGAGAGAGGGTGGGGGAGATAGAGAGAGGGTGGGGGAGATAGAGAGAGGGTGGGGGAGATAGAGAGAGGGTGGGGGAGATAGAGATTGGGTGGTGGAGATAGAGAGAGGGTGGGGGAGATAGAGATTGGGTGGTGGAGATAGAGAGAGGGTGGGGGAGATAGAGAGAGGGTGGTGGAGATAGAGAGAGGGTGGTGGAGATATAGAGAGGGTGGTGGAGATATAGAGAGGGTGGGGGAGATATAGAGAGGGGTGGGGGAGATAGAGAGAGGGTGGGGGAGGATAGAGAGAGGGTGGGGGAGATAGAGAGAGGGTGGGAGAGATAGAGAGCGGGGTGGGAGGGATAGAGGGTGGGAGAGATAGAGGGTGGAGAGATAGAGAGGGTGGGGGAGATAGAGGGTGGTGGAGATAGAGAGAGGGTGGGGGAGATAGAGAGACGGTGGGTGGGTGAGATAGAGAGAGGGTGGGTGGGTGAGATAGAGAGAGAGAGGGTGGGTGGGTGAGATAGAGAGAGGGTGGGGGAGATAGAGAGAGGGTGGGGGAGATAGAGAGAGGGTGGGAGAGATAGAGAGAGGGTGGGAGAGATAGAGAGAGGGTGGGGGAGATAGAGAGAGGGTGGGGGAGATAGAGAGAGGGTGGGGGAGATAGAGAGAGGGTGGTGGAGATAGAAAGAGGGTGGTGGAGATAGAGAGAGGGTAGGGGAGATAGAGAGAGGGTGGTGGAGATAGAGAGAGGGTAGGGGAGATAGAGAGAGGGTGGGGGAGATAGAGAGAGGGTGGGGGGAGAGAAAGAGCACAAAAGAGAGTCAGTAAGACAGCTGAAGAGAGACAGAAACTGAAAGTGTCATGTCTGTCCCTCTCAATAAATAGGGAATGTACAGAGAAGAGTCATCCCTGACTGACTCACTGATATCTCCAGTGTTGAAGGCAGCCATTGTAGACGTGGCAGAGCCATGCTGGTTCGCAGCTTTGACCAACACAGTCAGGTCACTGTAACTGGTGTAAAGTTCACGAGGGATCACACCACTCACATTGGTGCCCTCCACCACGCTGCTAATGCTGAAAAGGAAGTTGCAGGACACATAAATACACACCACATCTGACAGCACTGTGCAGACATACAGTCTTACAACACAGACCTAGCTCCAACACACCGAGCATGCCAGAGGGCTGCGGGTAGGGTTGTGACAGTCATGGAATTTTGGAGGACGGTTATTGGCCAGTTAAATGACTGAGGTCACCGTAACAACTGTTCACATAGCAAAAGACACAAAATACATTTTCTACTCTCCGCTGCTCCTGACTGCATGCGCTGCCATAGAAATAGAATGAATAAAACGGGCGTCCCCATCAAGTCAATGATGACATAATGGGTGGACTGGCGGACATTGTGAGTGTAAAGCTAGGGGTGTGTTCGTAAATTCACTCTGGAGAGCCAGAGAGCGCGCCCTGGGCGTTCGTAAATTCAAAGAGTTGTCAGATTGTCAGTTTGTAAATTCAGAGCGTTTCGCTCTCCGAGCATTCCGAGCACACACTGGACGCTCTGGCGGAGGAGTTGGTGATCCGAGCCTTCTGGCCTCACAATGGCAGTCAAGCACCCAAGCTAACTGGATAAAGTTAGCTAGCTTGCGAGCTACTTCCAGACAAAAATGAGAGAACACCTCACTGAACATTTTTTCCATGTTATCCAAAGCATTGGTGACTGTAACTGTGCTGCTGGCAACACTTTAATCACCGTTAATTACACCGGCAATATCCAATGCTGTAGGGCGTTCGTAAATTGGTCAGTTATTCTGCGCTCTAGCCACACTGAGATGAGAGCGCTCTGAAAACGGAGAAGATGGCCAGAGCAAATTTACGAAATATTCAGCAAATTTAACATGTGTAAATATTTGTATGAACATAACAAGATTCAACGACTGAGACTTAAACTGAACAAGTTCCACAGACATGTAACTAACATAAATGGAATATGTGTCCCTGAACAAAGAGGGTGTCAAAATCAAAAGTAAGTCAGGATCTGGTGTGGCCACCAGCTGCATTAAGTACTGCAGTGTATCTCCTCCTCATGGACTGTTCTTGCTGTGAGATGTTACCCCACTCTTCCACCAAGGAACCTGCAAGTTCCCATACATTTCTGGGGGGAATGGCCCTAGCCCTCACCCTCCGATCCAACAGGTCCCAGGCGTGCTCAATGGGATTGAGATCTAGGCTCTTCGCTGGCCATGGCAGAACACTGACATTCCTGTCTTGCAGGAAATCACGCACAGAACGATCAGTATGGCTGGTGGCATTGTCATGCTGGAGGGTCATGTCAGGATGAGCCTGCAGGAAGGGTACCACATGAGGGAGGAGGATGTCTTCCCTGTAACGCACAGCGTTGAGATTGCCTGCAATAACAACAAGCTCAGTACGATGATGCTGTGACACACCGCCCCAGGTTTTATTGTCCAAAGCTGAAGGGTTATCCAGATCGGTTTATGTCTCGTTATCACTTGACCTACCCCCTAAAATTGTAAAGGACTTAGATAAGATTCTTTATAATTTTTGGGGGAGGAACAAGCCTCACTATCTACGAAAATATATTCTCACTAATACCCAAGAAAAAGGAGGTCTTGAGGTTTTAGATTTCAATACTCTAAATAATACTTTTAAAATCAATTGGATCCTGAAGTATGTTTAGAACCAGACAGTATTTGGAATGTCTTCCCTAAGTATTTATTTGACTCTGTTGGTGGTTTAGAATTTTTTGCTTCTATGTAATTTTGATGTTGATAAAATCCCAGTAAAGTTGGCCAAATTCCATGAGCAGGCAATTTTAGCTTGGATGTTAGTGCATAAACACAAACACATCCTTTATATGGAACAACAAAGTTATACGATTTAAAAATACGTCTCTTTTTTCGTAACTGGTTTGAGAATAAAATGATTTTGGTTGGTCAGTTACTGAATTGAGGATGAATATCTACTCTCATATGGGGAATTTCTTGATAAGTTTAAAATTCCAATAACCCCAAAAGAATATGCAATTGTTTTTGATGTGATTCCAAGGAGGGTTGTATCTCTTTGAAATTCCTCTGGTTGATGTAACATAGATTTACATGAAAATATATTCATTGGCAATATTAACATCAAAGATAAATGTAGTAATAAACAGATTAGGAATATTGTTTGTGATACTACAATTCCCTCAGCAAGATTCTTTTGGTCAAATATCTATGGTGATATACATCGGGGGAAAGCATGGAAAATTGCTAACAAATATTGTATCAGTAACAAAGTAAAGAAAGTTTCATTTAAAATATAGAATTTATCCTGTGAAACATGTTTTGGAAAGATTCAAGCTAAATATTGACTTTAACTGTGATTTCTGTGGAATGGAGAAAGAGACCATTTTGCATTTGTTTTTTGCCTGTATTTATAGTAGAATTTTTTGGATTGACATACAGAATTTTGTTACAAAAAAATAGGAAAGGTTGTACTATTTAATGGTTTTGATACAATGATTTATTTCAGAAATTCTGACATAGATAAAGATGTAGTATATTTAATTCAACTGCTAATAATAGTAGGTAAATTTCATATTCACAAATGCAAATGGTCTAATTCAAAACCAAACATTTTTCACTTTATAAATGAATTTAAACACTATGGCACTACTTTAACTAAAAGGAAAAACTAAAAGGCTAATACAACTTGTTGTATTATTAATGAATATGATTAGTGTCACGCCCTGACCTTAGTATTCTTTGTTTTCTTTATTGTTTTGGTTAGGTCAGGGTGGGACATGGGTGATGTATGTGTTTTTGTTCCTGTCTAGGGGTTTTGGGATTTTTTGGGGGGGGCACACGAGGAGATTGGCTGAGTCAGGTCGGAGACCTAAGCCAACTCCTCGTGCTTACCGTGGGGAGCATGTTACTGGTCTGGCACCTTGTTATGCGGGTGTCTCCAGTGCGCATTTCTAGCCCGGTGCGCTCTATTCCAGCTCCTCGCATTTACCAGGCTAGAATGGGCATCCAACCAGGAAGGAGGGTGCCGGCTCAGCGCTCCTGGTCTCCAGTATACCTCCATGGACCAGGATATCCTGCGCCGGCTCTGGGTACTGTGAGTCTGCACAGCCCTGTGCGTCCTGTGCCAGCGCCCTGCATTTGCAGGGCAAGCATAAACATCCAGCCAGGACGGGTTGTGTCAGCTCTACACTCCAGACCTCCAGTACGCCTCCACAGTCCAGTACTTCCTGTGCCTGCTCCCCGAACTTGCCCTGAGGTGCGTGTCTCCAGCCCGGTACCACCAGTGCCAACACCACACACCAGGCTTCCTGTGCGTCTCCAGAGCCCTGTACGCCCTGTTCCTCCTCCCCGCACTTGCCCTGAGGTGCATGTCCCCAGCCCGGTACCACCAGTGCCGGCACCACGCACCAGGCCTATAGTGTGCCTCGGCAGTCCAGTACGACCTGTTCCGGCAACAGTACCCAGTCCAGACCGTCCGGCAACAGTACCCAGTCCAGAGCGTCCGGCAACAGTACCCAGTCCAGAGCGTCCGGCAACAGTACCCAGTCCAGAGCGTCCGGCGACAGGGCCGCAGACCGGAACCTCCTATGACGGGCCGCAGACCGGAACCCCCTATGACAGGCCGCAGTCCGGAACCTACCACGACGGGCCGCAATCCGCAACCGCCAGAGTCTCCCTCCAGTCCGGATCCGCCACCTCGGAGTTATGCCCACCCAGACCCTCCCATATAGGCTTAGGTGGGCCGGGAGTCCGCACCTTTGGGGGGGGGGGGGGGGGGGTTACTGTCACGCCCTGACCTTAGTATTCTTTGTTTTCTTTATTATTTTGGTTAGGTCAGGGTGGGACATGGGTGATGCATGTGTTTTTGTTCCTGTCTAGGGGTTTTGTATGTCTATGTGTTAGTTGCCTGTGTCTGCACTCATCATATATAGCTTCACATTCGTTTTGTTGTTTTGTAAGTTTGTTTAAGTGTTCCTCGTCTTCCTTAAAGAAGATGTATTCAAATTACGCTGCGCCTTGGTCTCCTCCATTCAACGAATGTGACAATTTGTTTGTTTAGGATTCCTGGAAATGTAAATAGTTTGTCTGTATGATTGTTTGCATGTGACTATCCCTCTTTTGTTTGTTGATATTTGTTAATAAAACAATAAAACAATATATAATATCTTTTTAAACACGGTCGTCTCGCGTCGAACTGCACATGTGCAAGCTGTCAAATCAAAGGCACTCCCTTCAATATGAAGTCGATTTTGACTAAAATTAAAACGTGTCACTTTGCCACCTTCACAAGGTTTGCGTAATAACAAGTTCAACTACTTAAAGCTACAATATGTATTTTTTTGGCAACCGGATCAAATTGACATAGAATTTAGTGTTATAGATCTGTCATTCTCAACTAAAGGAAGTTTAAGAAAAAGTACATATGTTCTATGTGCGCTGTTTCTATGCTTCCCGGTCTTAAGTTTCATTTTTGAGTCTTTTACTTTCGGTTTTGTACACAAGCTTCAAACAGCTGAAAATACCATATTGTAGGTTGTGGAAAAGATATTAGATGGTACAATGATTCTCCACACTATAATTGCTTATAGACTGCTAGTCTAGGTAAGAAAATACAAAGATTAAGGCATCGTAATAATTCCATGCAGAAGCATTTGAAAAGAAAAATTCATGGGATCAGCGCCATTGCTAACTAGCAACACTGTGTCACGTTCTGACCATAGTTCTTTTGTGTTTTCTTTGTTTTAGTGTTGGTCAGGACGTGAGCTGGGTGGGCATTCTATGTTGTATGTCTAGTTTGTCTATTTATTTTTTGCCCTGATATGGTTCTCAATCAGAGGCAGGTGTTAGTCATTGTCTCTGATTGGGAACCATATTTAGGTAGCCTGTTTTATGTTGGGTTTTGTGGGTGGTTGTCTTCTGTCTTTGAGTTTATGCACCAGATAGGACTGTTTTGTTTTTTTCACATTTGTTGTTTTGTATTTTGTAGTGTTCACTTTTATTGTCCTTATTAACCATGTTGAACACCAACCACGCTGCATTTTGGTCCTCCTCTCCTTCAACGGAAGAAAACCGTTACACACTGGTTCCATGAATTGCAAAGAGTTATGGTAAATTAGAGCACTGTTGTCTTAACCTTGAAATCTTCAACCTATATGTTGGCTAGATGGTTGTAGTATTTTTTCTTGCATTAGCATAAAGTGCTTATTTTTTCACCAGCCTTATGATATGCTTCAGACCGGTTGCCTTCTGCCTAGGCACCGAAGCTACACTGCTTGAGTTGGTCCCATGGTTGATTCAGAACGGTACAACTTTCGCATTATTGTGACGTTATCCTTCCCATCTTCAACCTAGGAGCAAAGCAGGAAGCAGGACGCGTACCCATCAGTATGTGCTGTGATTTGTTGATTAAACTCAACTGACATTCCAATGTATGAGCCACATCAGTTAAAATCATTAGAATAAAAATTTTACATTACCATGGAAATTATTGCATCACAACAGAAGGCAGCCATTGCGAGAGAACCCATGAGTTTCCCAGTCAAATTGCCAGGGTTAGTGGTTCCAAGCCTGTTTTATTCATTCCACAGTATTTCTGTGTGTGCTGCTGCTGCAGCGAGAAAGGTTTTGCCAAGGCAACCGAAGACTTGTTTGCTACAACACCTTGCTTGTTTCAGCAAAGAACAATGAAGTTTCATGATGTTAAGAATCCATGTTACTGCAGATACGGACTCAACCACAAGAATGCCCAGCCGTCCCATCTTCAGTCAGTTGTTTGTTCCACAACATGGTTATGACAATTAACCGTTGATTACAAGGTTATACAGTAATTATGCCAGCCCTAGTTGCAGCTTAGCATTGTGAATGCACATTACCCCACCACCGCAGAAAATAAAGCAAAATTCACACTTCCCACTTGGTTATGAACGCAGCATAAGAGTCTGCCTGTTATGCTGCATTTGTAACCAAGTGGAAAGTGGGAATTTACCACCATAGGGTTAGATATAGGAATCTTGATGCATTAAACCCGTTTTTGGCATGGACATTGCCAATGAGTGCTTAGAAAAGTAATGACACGTGATAATAAAAGTGATAATAAATACAAAATGAGTAACAACAACTTGGCTATATACACGGGGTATCAGTACCGGGTCGAGCGCTCACAGATGCCATAATGGGACATATATAGATATAGATTCCTCTATCTAACATTTTGGTGGTAAATTCCCACTTCCTGCTTGGTTACAAACGAAGCATTAACCCATCGGTTTCTAAACACCACGAGTCACCGCGGGTTTCCAAACACAGCGAATAAACAGCTATTCTTGCATCTGTGTAGGAACAGTATATGATAGTTATGATAGCCTATGTCTGGGTCATTTGTGAATATGATTATAGATGTCCTGTATATACTGTATTAAGATGGGATGTATACAGGCTATAGTAGACATGTCTTTACCCCTCTGTAGAATTCCAGTGCAGGCTGTAGGAGGTGGGGATCTGTGGGTTCTGTCCTGGATCCCAGAAACAGTGGATATCTGCCTGTCGTCCCTCCGTATAGGGGATATGACACTGGGGAGCGGAGGGAGGAGATGGAGGGCCTGCAGAGAGTGAGGGAGACAATGAGGAGGGAGGTAGAAGTGAATTTCAAGTGATAGAGAAAAAGAGACAGGCAAAAAGAGACAAATCCAATCTAAGTTTATTTGTCATGTACACAGATGTTATCACAGATGCAGCAAAATTCTTAAGTTTCTATCTCCAACAATGCAACAATATCTAGCAGTACAATAATAATACACACATAATCCAAAAGCAAAAAAATTGAGAGATATCAGAATGAGCAATGTCAGAGTCCGGAGTATAAATAATATATATGTCACGCCCTGGTCTAAGTATTTTGTGTTTTTCTTCATGTATTGGGTCAGGCCAGGGTGTGGCATGGAGTTTTTGTATTGTGGTGTGTTTTGTCTTGGGGTTTTGGTGTGTATGTATTTGGGATTGTAGCTAGTGGGGTTATCTAGCAAAGTCTATGGCTGTCTGGAGTGGTTCTCAATCAGAGGCAGGTGCTTATCGTTGTCTCTGATTGGGAACCATATTTAGGCAGCCATATTCTTTGAGTTTGTCGTGGGTGATTGTCCTTAGTGTCTTTGTTCCTGTCGCTGTATTTAGTTGACAAGTATAGGCTGTTTCGGTTTTCATTACATTTATTGTTTTGTAGTGTTTTGTGTTTATTTGTATTTATGTTTGTTTTTTCATTAAACATGGATCGCAATCTACATTTATTTATTATTTATTTACCTTTATTTAACCAGGTAGGCAAGTTGAGAACAAGTTCTCATTTACAATTGCGACCTGGCCAAGATAAAGCAAAGCAGTTCGACAGATAAAACGACACAGAGTTACACATGAAGTAAAAACAAACATACAGTCAATAATGCAGTATAAACAAGTATATATACAATGTGAGCAAATGAGGTGAGAAGGGAGGTAAAGGCAAAAAAGGCCATGATGGCAAAGTAAATACAATATAGCAAGTAAAATACTGGAATGGTAGTTTTGCAATGGAAGAATGTGCAAAGTAGAAATAAAAATAATGGGGTGCAAAGGAGCAAAATAAATAAATAAATTAAAATTAAATACAGTTGGGAAAGAGGTAGTTGTTTGGGCTAAATTATAGGTGGGCTATGTACAGGTGCAGTAATCTGTGAGCTGCTCTGACAGTTGGTGCTTAAAGCTAGTGAGGGAGATAAGTGTTTCCAGTTTCAGAGATTTTTGTAGTTCGTTCCAGTCATTGGCAGCAGAGAACTGGAAGGAGAGGCGGCCAAAGAAAGAATTGGTTTTGGGGGTGACTAGAGAGATATACCTGCTGGAGCGTGTGCTACAGGTGGGAGATGCTATGGTGACCAGCGAGCTGAGATAAGGGGGGACTTTACCTAGCAGGGTCTTGTAGATGACATGGAGCCAGTGGGTTTGGCGACGAGTATGAAGCGAGGGCCAGCCAACGAGAGCGTACAGGTCGCAATGGTGGGTAGTATATGGGGCTTTGGTGATAAAACGGATTGCACTGTGATAGACTGCATCCAATTTGTTGAGTAGGGTATTGGAGGCTATTTTGTAAATGACATCGCCAAAGTCGAGGATTGGTAGGATGGTCAGTTTTACAAGGGTATGTTTGGCAGCATGAGTGAAGGATGCTTTGTTGCGAAATAGGAAGCCAATTCTAGATTTAACTTTGGATTGGAGATGTTTGATATGGGTCTGGAAGGAGAGTTTACAGTCTAACCAGACACCTAAGTATTTGTAGTTGTCCACGTATTCTAAGTCAGAGCCGTCCAGAGTAGTGATGTTGGACAGGCGGGTAGGTGCAGGTAGCGATCGGTTGAAGAGCATGCATTTAGTTTTACTTGTATTTAAGAGCAATTGGAGGCCACGGAAGGAGAGTTGTATGGCATTGAAGCTTGCCTGGAGGGTTGTTAACACAGTGTCCAAAGAAGGGCCGGAAGTATACAGAATGGTGTCGTCTGCGTAGAGGTGGATCAGGGACTCACCAGCAGCAAGAGCGACCTCATTGATGTATACAGAGAAGAGAGTCGGTCCAAGAATTGAACCCTGTGGCACCCCCATAGAGACTGCCAGAGGTCCGGACAGCAGACCCTCCGATTTGACACACTGAACTCTATCAGAGAAGTAGTTGGTGAACCAGGCGAGGCAATCATTTGAGAAACCAAGGCTGTCGAGTCTGCCGATGAGGATATGGTGATTGACAGAGTCGAAAGCCTTGGCCAGATCAATGAATACGGCTGCACAGTAATGTTTCTTATCGATGGCGGTTAAGATATCGTTTAGGACCTTGAGCGTGGCTGAGGTGCACCCATGACCAGCTCTGAAACCGGATTGCATAGCAGAGAAGGTATGGTGAGATTCGAAATGGTCGGTAATCTGTTTGTTGACTTGGCTTTCGAAGACCTTAGAAAGGCACGGTAGGATAGATATAGGTCTGTAGCAGTTTGGGTCAAGAGTGTCCCCCCCTTTGAAGAGGGGGATGACCGCAGCTGCAGTTTGGTCCGACTCTCCTTCACCACACCTAGAAAGCCGTTACAATATATATGAATATGATGGTGTGAGTAGACAGTATGTACAGTATGTAAATAGAAAAGGTCTGTACAGCAGTAGTTTTGTATTTTTTTTATTTCACCTTTATTTAACCAGGTAGGCCAGTTGAGAACAAGTTCTCATTTACAACTGCGACCTGGCCAAGATAAAACAAAGCAGTGCGACACAAACAACAACACAGAGTTATACATGGAATAAACAAACATACAGTCAATAACACAATAGAGAAAAAAGTCTATATACAGTGTGTGCACATGAGGTAAGATTAGGGAGATAAGGCAATAAATAGGCCATAGTGGTGAAATAATTACAATTTAGCAATTAAACACTGGAGTGATAGATGTGCAGAATATGAATGTGCAAGTAGAGATACTGGGGTGCAAAGGAGCAAAAAATGTATAACAGTATGGGGATGAGGTAGTTAGGTAGGATGGGCTATTTACAGATGGGCTATGTACAGGTGCAGTGATCTGTGAGCTGCTCTGACAGCTGCTGCTTAAAGTTAGTGAGGGAGATATATGCCATTCAGTGATTTTTGCAATTCATTCCAGTCATTGTCAGCAGAGAACTGGAAGGAATAGTTATATAGGATGAGCCATGACTAGAATACAGTATATAAATATAAAGTGGGTAAAACATTATTACAGTGGCCTCCCGAGTGTCGCAGCGGTCTAAGGCACTGCCGTGCTTGAGGCGTCATTACAGAACAAGGTTCGATCCCGTGCTGTGTCGCAGCTGGCCGCGACGGTGAACAATTGTTCCAGCGTCGTCCGGGTTAGGGGAGGGTTTGGCCGGCTGGGATGCCATTGTCCAATCGCGCTCTAGAGACTCCTGTGGTGGGCCGGGCGCATGCACGCTGACACGGTCGCCTGTTGTACTGTGTTTCCTCTGACACATTGGTGAGGCTGGCTTCCAGGATAATAGAGCAGTGTGTCAAGAAGCAGTGTGGCTTGGCAGGTTTGTGTTTCAGAGGACGCATGGCTCTCGACCTTCGCCTCTCCCGAGTCCGTACGGACGTTGCAGCGATGGGACAAGACTGTAACTACCAACTAGGGAGAAAAAGGGGTAAAATTTTTTTTATAATAATAACATTATTAAAGTGGCCAGTGTTCAATGACTCTATGTACATAGGGCAGCAGTTTCTAAGGTGCAGGGTAGAGTACCGGGTGGTAGCCGGCTAGTGACAGTGTCTAAGGTTCAGGGCAGGGAACTGGGAGGAGGCCGGCTAGTGATGACTGTTTAACAGTTCGAGATGGCCTGGAGAAGCTGTTTATCAGTCTCTCGGTCCAGGCTTTGATGTGCCTGTAATGTCTCCGCCTTCTAAATGGTAGAGAGGTGAACAGGCCATGGTTCGGTGACTGAGGTCCTTGACGAGCTTCTTAGCCTTCCTGTGACACCGGTGCTCTAGATGTCCTGGAGGGCATGATGTGTTGATGTGATGTGTTGGGCTAACTGCACCACCCTCTGGAGAGCCCTGCGGTTGAGGGTGGTGCAGTTGCCGTACCAGGCGGTGATACAGAACACTTAGGTGGTGCATCTGCAGACGTTGTGAGGGTCTTAGGGGCCAAGATTAATTTCTTCAGCCTCCTGAGGTTGAAGAGGTGTTGTTGACCATTTCAGGTCCTAAATTATTTGCACGCTGGGGAACTTGAAGCTTTTGATCCTCTCCACTGCAGCCCTGTCAATGTGGATGGGGGCGTGCTCTCTCCGCTATTCTTTGTTTTGTTGACGTTGAGGGAGGCTGTCTCGTCGTTGTTGGTAATCCGGCCTACCACTGTTGTGTTGTCTGCAAACTTGATGATTGAGTTGGAGACATGCGTGGCGGTTTCACATAAACAGATAGTGAGAGAGAAAGAGAGAAATAAAATCCAGATGACATTCACCTTTAAAGGAACTGTAACAGTTTAGCGTTCCTTCTGTTGTTATTGGCATCCTCTTTACCCTAGACCCCCCCCCCCCCTCACACACACACAACGTTGAAACCACAAGCACACAATGAGAGCATTTCAAGGAACATGAAGCCCAAACAGGAAATGATAACAAGACAGAGATCTTGCGATGTGGTGACACCCTTCCTCTCTCAGAGTTCCTCTCCTCTTCTAGTATCAGTATGAAACATAAAATCATAACGACACACCAAGGGTTGTGTTCATTAGGCAGCAAACAGACGAAAAGCGTCTGAAACAGGGAGGAACTACCTGAACTTGTCCAATAAGAAACACTCATAAGCATTTTCCATTTCAAAATGTTCCAAATGTAAAAAATGTACCATTGCCTACTATAATGAACACAATACAAGGTCCATAGCATATGTGATATGACTAACAGGGTGGTGATTAGGAACCATTTACCTCTTGGTTCCCTACGCATTAATTAAGACTGATACTGATATGATCTCTATGGAAGGTTGTGTTGAATAAAATGAAGGAAATGGGGATGCATAAAGTCTAGCAGATGTTATAGCGGGTGCAGAGAAATGCTTGTGTTACATTGCATGTCAGAGCGAAAACCAAGCCATGAGGTTAAGGAATTGTCCTTAGAGCTCCGATTGTGTCGTAGCACAGATCTGGGGAAGGGTACCAACACATTTCTGCAGCATTGAAGGTCCCCAAGAACACAGTGGCCATCATTCTTAAAATGGAAGAATTTTGGAACCACCAAGACACTTCCTAGAGCTGGCAGCCCGGCCAAACTGAGCAATCAGGGGAGAAGGGCCTTGGTCAGGGAGGTGACCAAGAATCCGATGGTCACTCTGACAGAGCTCCAGAGTTCCTCTGTGAAGATGGGAGAAACTTCCAGGAGGACAACCGTCTCTGCAGCACTCCACCAATCAGGCCTTTATGGTAGAGTGGCCAGACGGAAGTCACTCCTCAGTAAAAGGCACATGACAGCTCTCTTGGAGTTTGCCAAAAGGCACCTAAAGGACTCTCAGACCATGAGAAACAGGATTCTCCGATCTGATGAAACTAAGATTTAATTATTTGGACTGCATGCCAAGCGTCTGGAGGAAACCTGGCACCATCCCTACTGTGAAGCATGGTGGTGGCAGCATCATGCTGTCGAGATGTTTTTCAGCGGCAGGGACTGGAAGACTAGTCAGGTTCGAGGGAAAGATGAATGGAGCAAAGTACAGAAATATCCTTGATGAAAAACCTGCTCCAGAGCACTCGGGACCTCAAACTGGGGCAAAGGTTCACCTTCCAACAGGACAACAACCCTAAGCACACAGCCAAGACAACGCAGGAGTCACTTCGGAACAAGTCTATGAATGTCCTTGAGTGGCCCAGCCAGAGCCCGGACTTGAACCCGATCGAACATCTCTGGAGAGACCTGAAAATAGCTGTGCAGCAACGCTCCCCATCCAACCTGACAGAGCTTGAGAGGATCTGCAGAGAAGAATGGGAGAAACTCCCCAAATACAGGTGTGCCACGCTTGTAGCGTCATACCCAAGAATACCCAAGTCAAGGCTCTAATCACTTTCAAAGGTCCTTCAACAAAGTACTGAGTAAAGGGTCTGAATACTTATGTAAATGTTATATTTCAGTTCTGATATTTTTATGGGGTATTGTGTGTAGATTAATGAGGGAAAAAACGAATTGAATACATTTTAGAATAAGGCTGTAACTTAACAAAAATGTAGAAAATGTCAAGGGGTCTGAATACTTTCCAAATGCACTGTAAATACACAGTATGTTTAAACAGTATAACAAAAATGCAATGTACAGTAGCAGATATATTAAAATGAGATATGTGAAGAATACAGTACATGAATACACAGTGTGAAAAACAGTATAAAAGATACGGTCCAGTGTTTAATAAGAAGAATGAACTAATAACATAGACAGACAATCAGATCAAACATATAGATCAGCATTACGGTTTAGTCCATCTGAATTATTTGAAGAAACCCCAGAGCTGATCAGTGAATGGTGGATCTGAGGGTGTGTCAAATAGAGATTACAAATAGTCACAAGGAGAATTTCCTGGTCACATGACTTTACCAGGAAAAAGATCTGGGATCAGTCCAGTGTGAAGGACTCACCTGGTTGAGGTAAGCAGGTGTGTAGTAGGAGCAGCAGGATCAGCAGGAGGCATGGGACTCTGGGCCATGCCATTACTCACACCACTATGCCATCAGCACCTATGGAAAACACACACACACCAAATGAGTGGTGAATGGCAGGTGTATGAATGTTTCAGAATTCCCACACACACAGATGCGGACACACACGCACAGACAAAACTTTTACACACACACACACACACACACACACACACACACACACACACACACACACACACACACACACACACACACACACACACACACACACACACACACACACACACACACACACACACATCCTTAAAGGTCCAATGCAGCCAGATTTAATATCAAAATCAAATAATTTCTGGGTAACAAATAAAAAGTACCTTACTATGATTGTTTTCAATTAAAATGTGATCAACAACAGCAGCATGGCTTCTTAGCAAAAAGCGATTTACAAAGCAAGAATTTTGCTAGGACTGTCTGGGAGTGATCTGAGTAGGGAATGGAAAATTGGCAGAGAGGTTTGAAACTCTCTGTCTTATTGGTCTATTAACTCATTTAACACCAGGTGATGTCACCAGGCAGGCCAAATCTCCATCCCACCAAAACAGCTCCTACACTAAAATGGCATTATCATAATTTTCCCAATTTCACAGTATTATTCCAACCTCATAGTGTGGAAATATATTTTAAATATATTTACAACCCAGGAGCATAACTGCACTGGGCCTTTAGTCCTTAATTGAAATAATAACAAAGTGGTCAACAGCCTCTGTTTTGGTAAAAAGATGAAGGATGGGCCTGGAGAAATGTAACCACTCTCAAATTCATAGACAGGCCTATGGATGCAAGGACTGACCATGCATGATATCAACATTACAGTTTTAACCATGCTTTGAGGCTAGACAGGGTTTGTTTACATTTACATTGTTTACAAACATTGGAGTAAAACAAGACTGATCTTTGGTGATAGGTGTTGTTCACACAGTAACGTGCAAACCTTTTCAGTGTTACAGCCAATGATTTATATATACACTAGATGACTGCTAGGGGGCGATGTGTTGAAGCCAATGTGCCTCCAGCTTGGCACTTCCTCCCTTACTGTTGTAAAAAATACTTTGGAAGCCATAAAAATGTATGTATTAATGTCAACGTTCGTTTTTGCCACATGTATTCTATTATAGACTCCTTAGCTGACAAGGGAAAAATCTGTTGTTCTGCCCCTAAACAAGGCAGTTAACCTACTGTTCCCCGGTAGGCCGTCATTGAAAATAAGAATTTGTTGTTAACTGACTTGCCTAGTAAAATAATACATACTTTAAAATTATATTATGTGTGCTTAACATAAACATTTGAAATATATACAAATGTTTTCCTTAAAGTACAATTTTTAGATTACTAATGTTACTGACCCACTACAACAACAAAAATGACACAAATACATGTAATTTCGTCCTTGAAACATTTAATGGAAATACTGTAGAATTTCATTCATTCCTATAGATTGATGTTCCTACCATTGAGTGGCTTCACTCAGTGGCCAATACGTAACAATCAGCAATCCAGGGTTTATATACATCATTGGTTACATATCTGTCACTGTCTTCGCCACTGACATATCTGCCACTCTGTGTATTGTGTAGCCTACATACATGTTTTTAAGCCAAAAGCACAGGATGATAAAAGCATCTGGTTTCTATTAACCATTGTTGTCATGTTATGATGCAAATGAGCTTACCATAGCCATAAGTATAGAGATGAGAGTGAACATTCAAAGTCTTGTATCATTTCAAGTCTAAAAACGTTATACTGCTAGGCCTAGTGATCAATATGATTTCCGCAACTGTAAGTTATGTTGAAAAATAAGTGGTTCGAAAAATAAGAGCTATTACCTCGTCGTCAAGAAAGACTTCAAAATAACGGAACTTCCATCTTTCGCCAGCATTCTATTGTACATTGAATAAATGTTTGCGATGTTTACGTGCGCAGAAGTTTGGGAGATTTTCGCTGCACACTGGCTATATTTCATTCCAAAACGATGCTTCCTCCCTTGCCTCCTCGCTCACTCCCTTTCACGGAAATGATTAGGCTGAATAGGTGAAAGCAATATGGCAGAAACTAGATTGGATGTGTGTGTAGACCTAACTATTTCTCACACATCCAACTTGTCTATGATCCTCAAAGCGGAGTGTAATGAGCTGCGAAGGGGTATGGACACATCTCTAAAAAGCTCTGAGATCTGTCTATGACCCGCCTACTATGACCCGCCTACTATGACCCGCCTAAATTGACTTTGAAAGCGATCCTCTATTGCATTAATTTTAACCCTACATTATAATGGTGTTTTCACATATAGTCAGTCCTCTTTAAAATAACTGATTTCAGTCCTCTTTAAAGTGAACTCTGTTTTCACACTGCGCTTTCCTTTGAATGAGAAACTCTTTTGTCAGTTCACTTCACTTCACCTATTTTGTGGCCGAATCCGTTCTGCATTCACATTTCTATGTTTAGAAGGGAACCAATATCTTTTTCCAACATTCACTTAATGCACTGTGGGTTTTTCAAAGTGCAGGTGGAGCCATTCAATCAGGTGTTATCAGACAGCTAGATATACCTTATATCTACTTACATTTTGGAAGCTAATAGATTGCATTTACTGAAAAGATGAGAGATAGTAATTGTAATCAGAATATAATTTTAACATGTAAATAGTATTGGTAACATAATAAATAGTAGAAGAATAACAACAGATTAAATGATGCTGTAATTTATGTTGGCCACTGCAACTTCCAGATTGTATCCGTTCTGTTCAGTTCCCTTATGGGCTCTTTTGAGGGGTCAAGTGTGTTTTATTCCTGTGGGATTGTACTCCATTTGAATGAGTCATTTTATTCAAAACGCAATATTTTTGTGCAGTAGAATTAAAAGTTCCTTTACACATGTCATAGGCCAACTCCCATTATGTCCTATGGCCCTATGTTTTCCTATGTCATGATTCTGGCATTGGCCGTATCTGTGGCTGGTGGGAAAACATACCAAGAGTCAGAATGTTATGCAAATCAAATTTTTATTAAAACCTTTATAACAGGTTCATAATCCAAAATTAAACAGATTTGACAGATTTAAAAATTAAAAATAAGGGCCATGTGAACGACGACAGTGAGACAAAAAGTAGGAAGGATCCAAAAACAGCAATGGAGAAAGTGGTCTGGAAACCACATTTCATCACAGGTAGCCACATTCCACAAGGTATAGAGACAGGAAGATATCGGTATTCAGTCCCAGTCGGTAATGACATAATAATAAGGAATTCCCCTAGACCACGCCCATAAATTGGGGAAAACCCGCTGAAATTCCGACCAATGGTTCGCAATGGTCCCACGTTGGGAAATAGAGCCTGGGAGAAGAGCCCTGTGGCTTCAGGCTATTCTGTGTGGGAAATGTGGGGACGCGGTGTCCAAGAAGGCTATACGTAGGTATGTGTGTGGAAAACATTTCATCACGGTTAACACATGTAACTTGTTTAGCTCATACTGTCCGTTTGTAATTCCACTAGCTGGATAGTCAGATTGTTTGTGTTATTGGTCTTGGCTAGCTTAATGTTCCGGTCAGTAGCTAGCTGTCACTCAAGTTGCTGCTAGCATTGTCATGGAAAAGGGAATAATAAGGGAAGCCCTACAATATTACGTTTTTCTAAGTTTTCTAGAACGCTAGGGAGAGGCAATATTGAAAAGTAATCTTTAGACATGTTGTACTTTTCGTAAATGGAGTTTTGTAATTGACTAAAACAAGCAGACAATAAGAAAATTGCGTTTGAAAAAGATAACGTTTTTGCTGTGAGCCAATGAGGAAACCTAGGTAAGCACAGGTTGTTTTACAGGCAGGTAGGGTCATGAGGTTCAATCTAATACCGACTGGGTCAATATGAAGAATAAGGTTATATTCTCCCTGCACAGTTAACATGATACTTTAACTCGGAAACACTCTGGAGAGCAGTTAGAAAAACCGAGAGAGAGAGATATGAGAAAATACCAGGTATGTGTAGGGCTATGTGTGTGCATGGGAGGAGAGATAATGGGGTGGATTCTCAGCAAAGGGAGCTGATGTCTCCCTTGCTGCAGCCCCACTTGCAGCAGGCATTGGACAGGCCCACCACCACATCACGGCCCTTACGGTCTGACATACGGAGAGCCTCCAGTATCTCCTCTGAGATGAGGGAGCGGGCTGGCCTGCTGATGAACACCCCACCCTCCTGGACATGCTGGAAGGGACCCTCTGGGACCTGTGAGTCTGAGTTCCAGCCTTCAGACGAGTCCTCGTCATGGGAGCTGAAAGGGTCCTGAGGGAAGTCTCCTGAAATGCAGTTTATAGTAGGAGTGTTGAAATGTGATATTGACTCTCAGTGCTGCTCAATTTATACATTCAAAAGTCAAAGATTACTGTGTTTCTATTTCAAATAAAATGTTATGTGTAACGTGCCAAATACAAGTAAAAAATAGATAAGTAAAAAAAAAAAAAAAAAAAGTAACAAGTAATTAAAGAGCAGCAGTAAAATAACCCTAGCGAGGCTATATACAGGGGGTACCGGTACAGAGTCAATGTGAGTAGCAGTAGCGTAAAAAGGGGGGGGCAATGCAAACAGTCTGGGTAGCCCTTTGATTAGCTGTTCAGGAGGCTTATGGCTTGGGGGTAGAAGCTGTTTAGAAGCCTTTTGGACCTAGACTTGGTGCTCCGGTACCGACTGACACTCAGTAGCAGAGAGAACAGTCTATGACTAGGGTGGCTGGAGTCCTTGACAATTTTTTGAGCCTTCCTCTGACACCGCCTGGTATAGAGGTCCCGGATGGCAGGAAGTTTGACCCCAGTGATGTACTGTGTCGTACACACTACCCTCTGCAGTGCCTTGTGGTCAGAGGCCAAGCAGTTGCCATACCAGGCAGTGATGCAACCAGTAGGATGCTCTCGATGGGGCAGCTGTATAGCACTTTTTGAGGATCTGAGGACCCATGTCAAATACTTTCAGTCTCCTGAGAGGGAGACTACTGTCTTGATGTGTTTGGACCAATGCACAATACATTTAAATGAAAAAAATGTAATCGACTGTGCGGATATAATACATTCCAATGGACAAAGCCAGTGGTACAAAAAAAGCCAACATAGTCCTTTCCCTTTACTCAACAAACCATAAATCACTGATAAATTGAATCAGGTGCATTACTGCTTGGCTAGAATCAAAATGTGCACAATTTAGAAACACAATGACCCAATAAAAGGCTTGTCCAGCTGGCATGCCTCACCTGCACTCCCAAGTGACCGTCTCCAGCGAGATCCTCCACAGGTGAAGATGACCGCCCGGATGAACTCCCGGCCACATAGCTTCACTCCATACGTGGGGCGCTCCATCCCCTGCACCCCAGCCACTAACAGACACACAGCTAATACCAGTTGGTTTCCACATCATGTCCCCAGGAGGGTAAATGAACGAGTGAGCCAAAAAGGAGGAGAGAGAATAGATTCTTCAATGGTAGACTGGGCTGTTTGGGAGCAGGTGTTTTTCTCTGTCTCTCTGTGGTCGCGAGTGTTGTGTGACTTCCCCAGTGACCTGGTATTGGTTTATAAAGGGGTCCTCAGCCATACGAGGTAGACATGGAACTTGCACATGCACACCCTCCCAACCAGGACAGTCATAGATAGGAGAGAGAGATAGACCCAGAGACCTTTATGGAGACAAAGCACTGACCAAAGGTGGCATAATTAGCCAATACTACTCAAACGCGACGATGATGTCAGAGTAGTTTGTAATCTGATTACAGGAAAAAACGAATTTTCTGGATGTCAAACCCACGTTTCATTTGAATCCTCACCTATACCTTTTTGTGGTCATCACCCACCTCAAACTCACTTGATCACCAGGACATTTCTGCTCATGCAAGCAAGTGTTAATGTGCAAAGCCACGGTGTAGTGGGAACACTCCCTACACATGTTACATACAAATCCCATCCGAGACCAGGAGTCAATACCTGTGTCCACCCTTCCCACTGTTTCTCCCTCTTGTTTATTTCCTCAACTATCTGAATAAAGTGTCAAAACACGTTAAAAATACATTAAACTTGATCAAATCTTCTACAGTGTAATGGATTTCTTCATCTGAACGAGAGGCGGACCAAAGCGGCAGCGTGGTTGTTTTGATTCATGTTTTAATAAATCCCTTCACATGAACAAACTAACAAAAACAAGAAATTGAAAACTCAAAACAGCCTATCTGGTGCAAAACACAGAGACAGGAACAATCACCCCACAAACACACAGTGAAACCCAGGCTACCTAAGTATGATTCTCAATCAGAGACAACTAATGACACCTGCCTCTGATTGAGAACCATACTAGGCCTAACATAATATACCCAAATTATAGAAAAACAAACATAGACTGCCCACCCAACTCACCGCCCTGACCATACTAAATAATGATAAAACAAAGGAAATAAAGGTCAGAACGTGACATACAGAGGTACAGTAGGAATGTTGGGTATGATGACACAGTTCAGAAGTGTGATGCCACCGTGTCAAAAATGTCGGTATCAAGAACATGTTTCTCAAACACAAATACCCAGTTTAGTACATACAGTATACTACTAATGTACATGTGTGCTACATTTCAGTAGTGGAAGAATCCAGCCTACCGACGGAGAAGGGAGCTGTGACTGTGGATGACGACGAGGTGCCTGTTTGAGCTGTTCCATGGCCTGTCTGTCAGATGTCTCTACATCTATGCTCCCTCCTCTCAAGATACTACCTTTGCTGAACTGCCTATCATCTAAAGATTGACCATCGCCAACATACTGACAGATCCCTGACCTTTGTTTTGTTAAATAGTTTCTGGTTACATTTTGTTTTCAAAGTGACTTTGAGATTCTGCTTGTAATGAAAAGCACTAATAAAATAACTATTTTTATTATTATATAGAACGTACTTTCAAGTAAAACTTAAACTCTTCTCCTATACCACTCACACCTTTCAGTGCTGACTCTGTAACCCCAGCTCTGATTATTCTCCCATGACTTGCTTCTCCCCTCATATTTCTCCATCTCTCTCTCTCTGAAAAAAGAGGGATGAAGTCACAGGTGGGGGGGTTCAACATCAAGGAGTAGGGGTGCGTGCGACGGAATGAGGCAAAAGCGGGTGACATTTGCAAAGGCAGATAACATGGAAGTCATCATCTGAGTCAAACAAAGGCTGGGACCCTATCTGTGTCAACGCATAGGTAAAGGGTCTCCCGTTTCAGAATTGACAATGGATTTGGTGAATTTGTAATTAATAGGTTGATAACAATGCGAACAACATGGGTATTTCAGGGGGACGTTGGAGACTCATTTGCACATTGTCTAGTGGTGAGTGACCAGGTAGGCAGGTTAAGAGAGCGACATTGATGGCGACTGAATGTGTTGCTTTTGAATCATTTGTTTGTTGCCAGTATGTAGACTGTCTGTATACGTGTGTGTGTGTATCGCGGTTTTGTCTCACCAGGGGTGATGGTCAGATTCGTGTTACAACGAGGAATGAGCGTTACACCGAGGCCTGTGCTGGATTGATTTGAAGGTGGAGGGTCCGTCATGGCCTAGGGCGGTTTGTCACAGCATCATCGACTGAGCTTGTTGTCATTGCAATCTCAACGCTGTG
>NW_022264141.1:0-34277 GCF_002021735.2 Oncorhynchus kisutch | reverse complement strand
TCCTAGTGTCCCTTATGGCTCTAATCTGATAGTGATAGTGGGGTTGTAGATTCCTAGAGTCCCTACTGGCTCTAATATGTTAGTGGTAGTGGGGGGGTTGGCAGATTCCTAGTGTCCCTTTTGGCTCTAATCTGATAGTGGTAGTGTGGTGGTAGATTCCTAGTGTCCCTTGTGGCTCTAATCTGATAGTGGTAGTGGGGGTGGTAGATTCCGCATGTCCATTATGGCTCTAATATGATAATGGTAGTAGGGTGGTGGATATCTAGTGTCCCTTATGGCTCTATTATGATAATGGTAGTAGGGTGGTGGATGTCTAGTGTCCCTTATGGCTCTAATATGATGATGGTAGTAGCGTGGCAAATTCCTAGTGTCCCTTATGGCTCTAATCTGATAGTGGTAGTGGGGTGGTAGATTCCTAGTGTCCCTTATGGCTCTAATCTGATATTGGTATTGGGGGGTAGCAGATTCCTAGTGTCCCTTATGGCTCTAATCTGATAGTGGTAGTGGGGTGGTAGATTCCTAGTGTCCCTTATGGCTCTAATCTGATAGTGGTAGTGGGGTGGTATATTCCTAGAGTCCCTTATGGCTCTAATATGATAATGGTAATAGGGTGGTGGATGTCTAGTGTCCATTATGGCTCTAATATGATAATGGTAGAAGGGTGGTGGATGTATAGTGTCCCTTACGGCTCTAATATGATAATGGTACTAGGGTGGCAGATTCCTAGTGTCCCTTATGGCTCTAATCTCATAGTGGTAGTGGGTTGGTAGATTCCAAGTGTCCCTTATGGCTCTAATCTGATAGTGGTAGTGGGGTGGTAGATTCCTGTGGTCTCTTATGGCTCTTACCTGATCGTGGTAGTTTTGTTGTGGATACCTAATGTCCATTATGGCTCTAATATGATAATGGTAGTAGGTTCGTGGATGTTTAGTGTCCCTTATGGCTCTAATATAATAATGGTAGTAGGGTGGTGGATGTCTAGTGTCCCTTATGGCTCTAATATGATAATGGTAGTAGGGTGGTGGATGTCTAGGGTCCCTTATGGCTCTAATATGATAATGGTAGAAGGGTGGTGGATGTATAGTGTCCCTTATGGCTCTAATATGATAATGGTAGTAGGGTGGCAGATTCCTAGTGTCCCTTATGGCTCTAATCTCATAGTGGTAGTGGGGGGTGGCAGATTCCTAGTGTCCCTTATGGCTCTAATCTGATAGTGGTAGATGGGGGTGGCAGATTCCTAGTGTCCCTTATGGCTCTAATCTGATAGTGGTAGTGGGGTGGTAGATTCCTAGTGTCCCTTATTGCTCTAATCTGATAGTGGTAGTGGGGTGGTAGATTCCTAGTGTCCCTTATGGCTCTAATATGATAATGGTAATAGGGTGGTGGATGTCTAGTGTCCCTTATGGCTCTAATATGATAATGGTAGAAGGGTGGTGGATGTCTAGTGTCCCTTATGGCTCTAATATTATAATGGTAGTAGGGTGGTGGATGTCTAGTGTCCCTTATGGCTCTAACATGATAATGGTAGTAGGGTGGTGGATGTCTAGTGGCCCTTATGGCTCTAGTATTATAATGGTAGTAGGGTGGTGGATGTCTAGTGTCCCTTATGGCTCTAATATGATAATGGTAGTAGGGTGGTGGATGTTTAGTGGCCCTTATGGCTCTAATATGATTATGGTAGTAGGGTGGTGGATGTCTAGTGGCCCTTATGGCTCTAATATGATAACGGTAGTAGGGTGGTTGATGTCTAGTGTCCCTTATGGCTCTAATTTGATAATGGTAGAAGGGTGGTGGATGTCTAGGGTCCCTTATGGCTCTGATCTGATAGTGGTAGTGGGGTGGTACATTACTAGTGTCCCTTATGGCTCTAATCTGATAGTGGTATTGGGGGGTGGCAGATTCCTAGTGTCCCTTATGGCTCTAATCTGATAGTGGTAGTGGGGTGGTAGATTCCAAGTGTCCCTTATGGCTCTAATATGATAATGGTAGTAGGGTGGTGGATGTCTAGTGTCCATTATGGCTCTAATCTGATAGTGGTAGTGGGGGTGGTAGATTCCTATTGTCCCTTATGGCTCTAATCTGATATTTGTAGTGGGGTGGTAGATTCCTAGTGTCCCTTATGGCTCTAATCTGATAGTGGTAGTGGGGTGGTAGATTCCTAGTGTCCCTTATGGCTCTAATCTGATAGTGGTAGTGGGGTGGTAGATTCCTCATGTCCATTATGGCTCTAATATGATAATGGTAATAGGGTGGTGGATGTCTAGTGTCCCTTATGGCTCTAATATGATAATGGTAGTAGGGTGGTGGATGTCTAGTGGCCCTTATGGCTCTAATATGATTATGGTAGTAGGGTGGTGGATGTCTAGTGTCCCTTATGGCTCTAATATGATAACGGTAGTAGGGTGGTTGATGTCTAATGTCCCTTATGGCTCTAATTTGATAATGGTAGAAGGGTGATGGATGTCTAGGGTCCCTTATGGCTCTGATCTGATAGTGGTAGTGGGGTGGTAGATTACTAGTGTCCCTTATGGCTCTAATCTGATAGTGGTATTGGGGGTGGCAGATTCCTAGTGTCCCTTATGGCTCTAATCTGATAGTGGTAGTGGGGTGGTAGATTCCTAGTGTCCCTTAGGTTTTAATCTGATAGTGGTAGTGAGATGATAGATTCCTAGGGTCCCTTATGGCTCTAATCTGATAGTGGTAGTGGGGTGGCAGATTCCTAGTGCCCCTTATGGCTCTAATCTGATAGTGGTAGTGTGGTGGTAGATTCCTAGTGTCCCTTATGGCTCTAATCTGATAGTGGTAGTGTGGGGTGGCAGACTCCTAGTGTCCCTTCTGGCTCTAATCTGATAGTGGTAGTGGGGTGGTAGATTCCTAGTTTCCCTTATGGCTCTAATCTGATAGTGGTAGTGGGGTGGTAGATTCATAGTGTCCCTTATGGCTCTAATCTGATAGTGGTAGTGGGGTGGAAGATTCCTAGGGTCCCTTATCTCTTACCTGATCATGGTAGTTTTGTTGTGGATTCCTAATGTCCATTATGATGGAAGTAGGGTGGTGGATGTCTAGGGTCCCTTATGGCTCTAATATGATAATGGTAGTAGGGTGGCGGATGTCAAGTGTCTCTTATGGCTATAATCTGATAGTGGTAGAGGGGTTGTAGATTCCTAGTGTCCCTTATGGCTCTAATCTGATAGTGGTAGTGGGGTGGTAGATTCCTAGTGTCCCTTATGGCTCTAATCTGATAGTGGTAGTGGGGTGGTAGATTCCTCATGTCCATTATGGCTCTAATATGATAATGGTAATAGGGTGGTGGATGTCTAGTGTCCCTTATGGCTCTAATATGATAATGGTAGTAGGGTGGTGGATGTCTAGTGGCCCTTATGGCTCTAATATGATTATGGTAGTAGGGTGGTGGATGTCTAGTGTCCCTTATGGCTCTAATATGATAACGGTAGTAGGGTGGTTGATGTCTAATGTCCCTTATGGCTCTAATTTGATAATGGTAGAAGGGTGATGGATGTCTAGGGTCCCTTATGGCTCTGATCTGATAGTGGTAGTGGGGTGGTAGATTACTAGTGTCCCTTATGGCTCTAATCTGATAGTGGTATTGGGGGGTGGCAGATTCCTAGTGTCCCTTATGGCTCTAATCTGATAGTGGTAGTGGGGTGGTAGATTCCTAGTGTCCCTTAGGTTTTAATCTGATAGTGGTAGTGAGATGATAGATTCCTAGGGTCCCTTATGGCTCTAATCTGATAGTGGTAGTGGGGGTGGCAGATTCCTAGTGCCCCTTATGGCTCTAATCTGATAGTGGTAGTGTGGTGGTAGATTCCTAGTGTCCCTTATGGCTCTAATCTGATAGTGGTAGTGTGGGGTGGCAGACTCCTAGTGTCCCTTCTGGCTCTAATCTGATAGTGGTAGTGGGGTGGTAGATTCCTAGTTTCCCTTATGGCTCTAATCTGATAGTGGTAGTGGGGTGGTAGATTCATAGTGTCCCTTATGGCTCTAATCTGATAGTGGTAGTGGGGTGGAAGATTCCTAGGGTCCCTTATCTCTTACCTGATCATGGTAGTTTTGTTGTGGATTCCTAATGTCCATTATGATGGAAGTAGGGTGGTGGATGTCTAGGGTCCCTTATGGCTCTAATATGATAATGGTAGTAGGGTGGCGGATGTCAAGTGTCTCTTATGGCTATAATCTGATAGTGGTAGTGGGGTTGTAGATTCCTAGTGTCCCTTATGGCTCTAATCTGATAGTGATAGTGGGGTTGTAGATTCCTAGAGTCCCTACTGGCTCTAATATGATAGTGGTAGTGGGGGGTGGCAGATTCCTAGTGTCCCTTTTGGCTCTAATCTGATAGTGGTAGTGTGGTGGTAGATTCCTAGTGTCCCTTGTGGCTCTAATCTGATAGTGGTAGTGGGGTGGTAGATTCCGCATGTCCATTATGGCTCTAATATGATGATGGTAGTAGCGTGGCAAATTCCTAGTGTCCCTTATGGCTCTAATCTGATAGTGGTAGTGGGGTGGTAGATTCCTAGTGTCCCTTATGGCTCTAATCTGATATTGGTATTGGGGGGTAGCAGATTCCTAGTGTCCCTTATGGCTCTAATCTGATAGTGGTAGTGGGGTGGTAGATTCCTATTGTCCCTTATGGCTCTATCTGATATTTGTAGTGGGGTGGTAGATTCCTAGTGTCCCTTATGGCTCTAATCTGATAGTGGTAGTGGGGTGGTAGATTCCTAGTGTCCCTTATGGCTCTAATCTGATAGTGGTAGTGGGGTGGTAGATTCCTCATGTCCATTATGGCTCTAATATGATAATGGTAATAGGGTGGTGGATGTCTAGTGTCCCTTATGGCTCTAATATGATAATGGTAGTAGGGTGGTGGATGTCTAGTGGCCCTTATGGCTCTAATATGATTATGGTAGTAGGGTGGTGGATGTCTAGTGTCCCTTATGGCTCTAATATGATAACGGTAGTAGGGTGGTTGATGTCTAATGTCCCTTATGGCTCTAATTTGATAATGGTAGAAGGGTGATGGATGTCTAGGGTCCCTTATGGCTCTGATCTGATAGTGGTAGTGGGGTGGTAGATTACTAGTGTCCCTTATGGCTCTAATCTGATAGTGGTATTGGGGGGTGGCAGATTCCTAGTGTCCCTTATGGCTCTAATCTGATAGTGGTAGTGGGGTGGTAGATTCCTAGTGTCCCTTAGGTTTTAATCTGATAGTGGTAGTGAGATGATAGATTCCTAGGGTCCCTTATGGCTCTAATCTGATAGTGGTAGTGGGGTGGCAGATTCCTAGTGCCCCTTATGGCTCTAATCTGATAGTGGTAGTGTGGTGGTAGATTCCTAGTGTCCCTTATGGCTCTAATCTGATAGTGGTAGTGTGGGGTGGCAGACTCCTAGTGTCCCTTCTGGCTCTAATCTGATAGTGGTAGTGGGGTGGTAGATTCCTAGTTTCCCTTATGGCTCTAATCTGATAGTGGTAGTGGGGTGGTAGATTCATAGTGTCCCTTATGGCTCTAATCTGATAGTGGTAGTGGGGTGGAAGATTCCTAGGGTCCCTTATCTCTTACCTGATCATGGTAGTTTTGTTGTGGATTCCTAATGTCCATTATGATGGAAGTAGGGTGGTGGATGTCTAGGGTCCCTTATGGCTCTAATATGATAATGGTAGTAGGGTGGCGGATGTCAAGTGTCTCTTATGGCTATAATCTGATAGTGGTAGTGGGGTTGTAGATTCCTAGTGTCCCTTATGGCTCTAATCTGATAGTGATAGTGGGGTTGTAGATTCCTAGAGTCCCTACTGGCTCTAATATGATAGTGGTAGTGGGGGGTGGCAGATTCCTAGTGTCCCTTTTGGCTCTAATCTGATAGTGGTAGTGTGGTGGTAGATTCCTAGTGTCCCTTGTGGCTCTAATCTGATAGTGGTAGTGGGGTGGTAGATTCCGCATGTCCATTATGGCTCTAATATGATGATGGTAGTAGCGTGGCAAATTCCTAGTGTCCCTTATGGCTCTAATCTGATAGTGGTAGTGGGGTGGTAGATTCCTAGTGTCCCTTATGGCTCTAATCTGATATTGGTATTGGGGGGTAGCAGATTCCTAGTGTCCCTTATGGCTCTAATCTGATAGTGGTAGTGGGGTGGTAGATTCCTAGTGTCCCTTATGGCTCTAATCTGATAGTTGTAGTGGGGTGGTATATTCCTAGTGTCCCTTATGGCTCTAATACGATAATGGTAATAGGGTGGTGGATGTCTAGTGTCCATTATGGCTCTAATATGATAATGGTAGAAGGGTGGTGGATGTCTAGTGTCCCTTATGGCTCTAATATTATAATGGTAGTAGGGTGGTGGATGTCTAGTGTCCCTTATGGCTCTAACATGATAATGGTAGTAGGGTGGTGGATGTCTAGTGGCCCTTATGGCTCTAATATTATAATGGTAGTAGGGTGGTGGATGTCTAGTGGCCCTTATGGCTCTAATATGATTATGGTAGTGGGGGGTGGCAGATTCCTAGTGTCCCTTATGTCTCTAATCTGATAGTGGTAGTGGTGTGGCAGATTCCTAGTGCCCCTTATTGCTCTAATCTGATAGTGGTAGTGGGGTGGTAGATTCCTAGTGTCCCTTATGGCTCTAATCTGATTGTGGTAGTGGGGGTTGGCAGATTCCTAGTGTCCCTTATGGCTCTAATCTGATAGTGGTAGTGGGGTGGTAGATTCCTAGTGTCCCTTATGGCTCTAATCTGATAGTGGTATGGGGTGGTAGATTCATAGTGTCCCTTATGGCTCTAATCTGATAGTGGTAGTGGGGTGGAAGATTCCTAGGGTCCCTTATGGCTCTTAGCTGATCATGGTAGTTTTGTTGTGGATTCCTAATGTCCATTATGGCTCTAATATGATAATGGTAGTAGGGTGGTGGATGTCTAGTGGCCCTTATGGCTCTAATATGATTATGGTAGTAGGGTGGTGGATGTCTAGTGTCCCTTATGGCTCTAATATGATAACGGTAGTAGGGTGGTTGATGTCTAATGTCCCTTATGGCTCTAATTTGATAATGGTAGAAGGGTGATGGATGTCTAGGGTCCCTTATGGCTCTGATCTGATAGTGGTAGTGGGGTGGTAGATTCCTAGTGTCCCTTAGGTTTTAATCTGATAGTGGTAGTGAGATGATAGATTCCTAGGGTCCCTTATGGCTCTAATCTGATAGTGGTAGTGGGGTGGCAGATTCCTAGTGCCCCTTATGGCTCTAATCTGATAGTGGTAGTGGGGTGGTAGATTCCTAGTGTCCCTTATGGCTCTAATCTGATAGTGGTAGTGGGGGGTGGCAGATTCCTAGTGTCCCTTATGGCTCTAATCTGATAGTGGTAGTGGGATGGTAGATTCCTCATGTCCATTATGGCTCTGATATGATAATGGTAGTAGGGTGGTGGATGTCTAGTGTCCCTTATGGCTCTAATATGATAATGGTAGTAGGGTGGTAGATTCCTAGGGTCCCTTATGGCTCTAATCTGATAGTGGTAGTGGGGTGGCAGATTCCTAGTACCCCTTATGGCTCTAATCTGATAGTGGTAGATTCCTAGTGTCCCTTATGACTCTAATCTGATAGTGGTAGTGGGGTGGTAGATTAATAGGGTCCCTTATGGCTCTAATCTGATAGTGGTAGTGGGGTGGCAGATTCCTAGTGCCCCTTATGGCTCTAATCTGAAAGTGGTAGATTCCTAGTGTCCCTTATGACTCTAATCTGATAGTGGTAGTGGGGTGGTAGATTAATAGGGTCCCTTATGGCTCTTACCTGATCGTGGTAGTTTTGTTGTGGATTCCTAATGTCCATTATGGATCTCATATAATAATGGTAGTAGGGTGGTGGATGTCTAGTGTCCCTTATGGCTCTAATATGATAATGGTAGTAGGTTGGTGGATGTCTAGTGTCCCTTATAGCTCTAATATGATAATGGTAGTAGGGTGGCGGATGTCAAGTGTCCATTATGGTTATAATATGATAGTGGTAGTGGGGTGGTAGATTCCTAGTGTCCCTTATGGCTCTAATCTGATAGTGGTAGTGGGGGGTGGGTGATTCCTAGTGTCCCTTATGGCTCTAATCTGATAGTGGTAGTGGGGCGGTAGATTCCTAGTGTCCCTTATGGCTCTAATCTGATAGTGGTAGTGGGGTGGTAGATTCCTAGTGTCCCTTATGGCTCTAATCTGATAGTGGTAGTGGGGTTGTAGATTCCTAGAGTCCCTAATGGCTCTAATAAAATAGTGGTAGTGGGGGGTGGCAGATTCCTAGTGTCCCTTTTGGCTCTAATCTGATAGTGGTAGTGTGGTGGTAGATTCCTAGTGTCCCTTGTGTCTCTAATCTGATAGTGGTAGTGGGGTGGTAGATTCCTATTGTCCCTTATGGCTCTAATATGATGATGGGAGTAGGGTGGCAAATTCCTAGTGTCCCTTATGGCTCTAATCTGATAGTGGTAGTGGGGTGGTAGATTCCTAGTGTCCCTTATGGCTCTAATCTGATATTGGTATTGGGGGGTGGCAGATTCCTAGTGTCCCTTATGGCTCTAATCTGATAGTGGTAGTTGGGTGGCAGATTCCTAGTGCCCCTTATGGCTCTAATCTGAAAGTGGTAGATTCCTAGTGTCCCTTATGACTCTAATCTGATAGTGGTAGTGGGGTGGTAGATTAATAGGGTCCCTTATGGCTCTTACCTGATCGTGGTAGTTTTGTTGTGGATTCCTAATGTCCATTATGGATCTCATATAATAATGGTAGTAGGGTGGTGGATGTCTAGTGTCCCTTATGGCTCTAATATGATAATGGTAATACGGTGGTGGATGTCTAGTGTCTCTTATTGCTCTAATATGACAATGGTAGTAGGTTGGTGGATGTCTAGTGTCCCTTATAGCTCTAATATGATAATGGTAGTAGGGTGGCGGATGTCAAGTGTCCATTATGGTTATAATATGATAGTGGTAGTGGGGGTGGTAGATTCCTAGTGTCCCTTATGGCTCTAATCTGATAGTGGTAGTGGGGGGTGGGTGATTCCTAGTGTCCCTTATGGCTCTAATCTGATAGTGGTAGTGGGGCGGTAGATTCCTAGTTTCCCTTATGGCTCTAATCTGATAGTGGTAGTGGGGTGGTAGATTCCTCATGTCCATTATGGCTCTAATATGATAGTGGTAGTAGGGTGGTGGATTACTAGTGTCCCTTATGGCTCTAATATGATAATGGTAGTAGGGTGGTGGATGTCTTGTGTCCCTTATGGCTCTAATATGATGATGGTAGTAGGGTGGCAAATTCCTAGTGTCCCTTATGGCTCTAATCTGATATTGGTAGTGGGGTGGTAGATTCCTAGGGTCCTTATGGCTCTAATCTGAAAGTCGTAGTGGGGTGGCAGATTCCTAGTGCCCCTTATGGCTCTAATCTGATAGTGGTAGATTCATAGTGTCCCTTATGGCTCTAATCTGATAGTGGTAGTTGGGTGGTAGATTACTAGGGTCCCTTATGGCTCTTACCTGATCGTGGTAGTTTTGTTGTGGATTCCTAATGTCCATTATGGCTCTAATATAATAATGGTAGTAGGGTGGTGGATGTTTAGTGTCCCTTATGGCTCTAATATGATAATGGTAGTAGGGTGGTGGATGTCTAGTGTCCCTTATGGCTCTAATATGATAACTGTAGTAGGGTGGTGGATGTCTAGTGTCCCTTATGGCTCTAATATGATAATGGTAGTGGGGTGGTAGATTCCTAGTGTCCCTTATGGCTCTAATCTGATAGTGGTAGTGGGGTGGTAGATTCCTAGTGTCCCTTATGGCTCTAATCTGATAGTGGTTGTGGGGTGGTAGATTCCTCATGTCCATTATGGCTCTAATATGATAATGGTAGTAGGGTGGTGGATGTCTAGAGTCCCTTATGGCTCTAATAGGATAATGGTTGTAGTGTGGTGGATGTCTAGTGTCACTTATGGCTATAATATGATAGTGGTAGTGGGGTGGTAGATTCATAGTGTCCTTTATGGCTCTAATTCTGATAGTGGCAGTGGGGGGTGGGAGATTCCTAGTGTCCCTTATGGCTCTAATCTGATAGTGGCAGTGGGGGGTGGGAGATTCCTAGTGTCCCTTATGGCTCTAATCTGATAGTGGTAGTGGGGTGGTAGATTCCTAGTGTCCCTTATGGCTCTAATCTGATAGTGGTAGTGAGGTGGTAGATTCCTAGGGTCCCTTATGGCTCTAATCTGATAGTGGTAGTGGGGTGGCAGAATCCTAGTGCCCCTTATGGCTCTAATCTGATAGTGGTAGATTCCTAGTGTCCCTTATGACTCTAATCTGATAGTGGTAGTGGGGTGGTAGATTACTAGGGTCCCTTATGGCTCTTACCTGATCGTGGTAGTTTTGTTGTGGATTCCTAATGTCCATTATGGCTCTAATATAATAATGGTAGTAGGGTGGTGGATGTCTAGTGTCCCTTATGGCTCTAATATGATAATGGTAGTAGGGTGGTGGATGTCTAGTGTCCCTTATTGCTGTAATATGATAATGGTAGTAGGGTGGTAGATGTCTAGGGTCCCTTATGGCTCTAATATGATAATGGTAGTAGGGTGGTGGATGTCTAGTGCCCCTTATAGCTCTAATATGATAATGGTAGTAGGGTGGCGGATGTCAAGTGTCCATTATGGCTATAATATGATAGTGGTAGTGGGGTGGTAGATTCCTAGTGTCCCTTATGGCTCTAATCTGATAGTGGTAGTGGGGGGTGGGTGATTCCTAGTGTCCCTTATGGCTCTAATCTGATAGTGGTAGTGGGGTGGTAGATTCCTCATGTCCATTATGGCTCTCATATAAAAATGGTAGTAGGGTGGTGGATGTCTAGTGTCCCTTATGGCTCTAATATGATAATGGTAATAGGGTGGTGGATGTCTAGAGTCCCTTATGGCTCTAATAGGATAATGGTAGTAGTGTGGTGGATGTCTAGTGTCACTTATGGCTATAATATGATAGTGGTAGTGGGGTGGTAGATTCATAGTGTCCTTTATGGCTCTAATTCTGATAGTGGTAGTGGGGGGTGGGAGATTCCTAGTGTCCCTTATGGCTCTAATCTGATAGTGGTAGTGGGGTGGTAGATTCCTAGTGTCCCTTATGGCTCTAATCTGATAGTGGTAGTGAGGTGGTAGATTCCTAGGGTCCCTTATGGCTCTAATCTGATAGTGGTAGTGGTGTGGCAGAATCCTAGTGCCCCTTATGGCTCTAATCTGATAGTGGTAGATTCCTAGTGTCCCTTATGACTCTAATCTGATAGTGGTAGTGGGGTGGTAGATTACTAGGGTCCCTTATGGCTCTTACCTGATCGTGGTAGTTTTGTTGTGGATTCCTAATGTCCATTATGGCTCTAATATAATAATGGTAGTAGGGTGGTGGATGTCTAGTGTCCCTTATGGCTCTAATATGATAATGGTAGTAGGGTGGTGGATGTCTAGTGTCCCTTATTGCTCTAATATGATAATGGTAGTAGGGTGGTAGATGTCTAGGGTCCCTTATGGCTCTAATATGATAATGGTAGTAGGGTGGTGGATGTCTAGTGCCCCTTATAGCTCTAATATGATAATGGTAGTAGGGTGGCGGATGTCAAGTGTCCATTATGGCTATAATATGATAGTGGTAGTGGGGTGGTAGATTCCTAGTGTCCCTTATGGCTCTAATCTGATAGTGGTAGTGGGGGGTGGGTGATTCCTAGTGTCCCTTATGGCTCTAATCTGATAGTGGTAGTGGGGTGGTAGATTCCTCATGTCCATTATGGCTCTCATATAATAATGGTAGTAGGGTGGTGGATGTCTAGTGTCCCTTATGGCTCTAATATGATAATGGTAATAGGGTGGTGAATGTCTAGTGTCTCTTATTGCTCTAATATGATAATGGTAGTAGGGTGGTGGATGTCTAGTGTCTCTTATTGCTCTAATATGATAATGGTAGTAGGGTGGTAGATGTCTAGGGTCCCTTATAGCTCTAATATGATAATGGTAGTAGGGTGGCGGATGTCAAGTGTCCATTATGGTTATAATATGATAGTGGTAGTGGGGTGGTAGATTCCTAGTGTCCCTTATGGCTCTAATCTGATAGTGGTAGTGGGGGGTGGGTGATTCCTAGTGTCCCTTATGGCTCTAATCTGATAGTGGTAGTGGGGTTGTAGATTCCTAGATTCCCTAATGGCTCTAATAAAATAGTGGTAGTGGGGGGTGGCAGATTCCTCGTGTCCCTTATGGCTCTAATCTGATAGCGGTAGTGGGGTGGTAGATTCCTCATGTCCATTATGGCTCTAATATGATAGTGGTAGTAGGGTGGTGGATGTCTAGTGTCCCTTATGGCTCTAATATGATAATGGTAGTAGGGTGGTGGATGTCTAGTGTCCCTTATGGCTCTAATATGATAATGGTAGTAGGGTGGCAAATTCCTAGTGTCCCTTATGGCTCTAATTTGATAGTGGTAGTGGGGTGGCAGATTCCTAGTGTCCCTTATGGCTCTAATCATTCTCCAAGGTGGCATAGCAGTTCAGACGTCTTTTGTCCTCGTCTTGTCGTGTCCTGTATATATATATATTTACAACTTTTTCACATACATTTTATTTTTATTTTCCATCAACTCATCTTCAAAACACTCTCCTGCAACCCGCCTCACCAATGTATATTTATAAAAAAGTATTATTTACCTCAGATCTGTAATCCTCCAAGAAGCTAGCCAGAAACTCCAAGAAGCTAGCCTGAAACTAGCCAGAAGCTAATCCAGAAGCTAGTTCAGAAGCTAGTTGGCTCCTTTACTGGTAAGTCGTTGGTGTTCAGCTAACCACGGTTTGTGGTCATCGGCTATCCTTTGGCTCGAAAGTCTATCGCCAGTTCTGTACGGCGCAGCACGGCTCGGAGCGGAGCATACCGGACCAATTTTTCTCTCCATGTCCCTGGATTTCGACTGCTCTCTGGACATTCATGCCCGGATCTCACAGCTAGCTAGCTGCTATCCGTGTGACTATCGGCCTTCGTCGATTCCGGAGCAAACATCAATTGTTCCGGAGCTAGCAAGTTCCGTCAATCACTCCTGAGTTCCATCAATCGCACCTGGGCTGCAGTCGCCTATCCGGACCCGTTTTGCTGCCTTAGCGGAGCCCCACCGGGCCTTCACAACTGGACTGCCGACGTTATCTACCCGAAGGGGTTATTCGGCTGGCTCCTCCGTCGCGACGTTACCTGAACGCCCATCTGCGGCCTGCTAACCGTTAGCTGTCTTACCGGCTGCTATCTGAATAGACAATCGGACAATTTTTTTATTTATTTTTTATTTATTTTTATTTTTTTATTATTATTATTATGTTTTCTTCTTGGGCCTCTATAACTATATCTATTGTTTTTATTTTTGTTGTTGTTGTGTGATCTGGATTGATCCCCTCTACCACACGGAACCCCACTAATCTACTGACGGAGCGCAGGAGGTGGCTAACAACAGACCTCCATCCTATGCTAGCTTGCTACCGATGCCCTGGCTAGCTGTCTAAATCACCAACCAACCTCTCCACTCACCGGACCCTTTTGATCACTCGACTAAGCATGCCTCTCCTTAATGTCAATATGTCTTGTCCATTTCTGTTCTGGTTAGTGTTTATTGGCTTATTTCACTGTAGAGCCTCTAGTCCTGCTCACTATACCTTATCCAACCTATTAGTTCCACCACCCACACATGCAATGACATCTCCTGGTTTCAACGATGTTTCTAGAGACAATATCTCTCTCTTCATCACTCAATACCTAGGTTTACCTCCACTGTATTCACATCCTACCATACATTTGTCTGTACATTATACCTTGATGCTATTTTATCGCCCCCAGAAACCTCCTTTTACTCTATGTTCCAGACGTTCTAGACGACCAATTCTCATAGCTTTTAGCCGTACCCTTATTCTACTCCTCCTATGTTCCTCTGGCGATGTAGAGGTGAATCCAGGCCCTGCAGTGCCTAGCTCCACTCCTATTCCCCAGGCGCTCTCTTTTGACGACTTCTGTAACCGTAATAGCCTTGGTTTCATGCATGTTAACATTAGAAGCCTCCTCCCTTTGTTCTATTCACTGCTTTAGCACACTCTGCCAACCCGGATGTTCTAGCTGTGTCTGAATCCTGGCTTAGGAAGACCACCAAAAACTCTGACATTTTAATTCCAAACTACAACATTTTCAGACAAGATAGAACTGCCAAAGGGGGCGGTGTTGCAATCTACTGCAAAGATAGCCTGCAGAGTTCTGTCCTACTATCCAGGTCTGTACCCAAACAATTTGAACTTCTACTTTTAAAAATCCACCTCTCTAAAAACAAGTCTCTCACCGTTGCCGCCTGCTATAGACCACCCTCTGCCCCCAGCTGTGCTCTGGACACCATATGTGAACTGATTGCCCCCCATCTATCTTCAGAGTTCGTGCTGCTAGGCGACCTAAACTGGAACATGCTTAACACCCCAGCCATCCTACAATCTAAACTTGATGCCCTCAATCTCACACAAATAATCAATGAACCTACCAGGTACCTCCCCAAAACCTTAAACACGGGCACCCTCATAGATATCATCCTAACCAACTTCCCCTCTAAATACACCTCTGCTGTCTTCAACCAAGATCTCAGCGATCACTGCCTCATTGCCTGCATCCGTAATGGGTCAGCGGTCAAACGACCTCCACTCATCACTGTAAAACGCTCCCTGAAACACTTCTGCGAGCAGGCCTTTCTAATCGACCTGGCCGGGGTATCCTGGAAGGATATTGATCTCATCCCGTCAGTAGAGGATGCCTGGATATTTTTTTTAAATGCCTTCCTAACCATCTTAAATAAACATGCCCCATTTAAGAAATTTAGAACCAGGAACAGATATAGCCCTTGGTTCTCCCCAGACCTGACTGCCCTTAACCAACACAAAAACATCCTATGGCGTTCTGCATTAGCATCGAACAGCCCCCGTGATATGCAGCTGTTCAGGGAAGCTAGAAATCATTATACACAGGCAGTTAGAAAAGCCAAGGCTAGCTTTTTCAAGCAGAAATTTGCTTCCTGCAACACTAACTCAAAAAAGTTCTGGGACACTGTAAAGTCCATGGAGAATAAGAACACCTCCTCCCAGCTGCCCACTGCACTGAAGATAGGAAACACTGTCACCACTGATAAATCCACCATAATTGAGAATTTCAATAAGCATTTTTCTACGGCTGGCCATGCTTTCCACCTGGCTACTCCTACCCCGGACAACAGCACTGCACCCCCAACAGCAACTCGCCCAAGCCTTCCCCATTTCTCCTTCTCCCAAATCCATTCAGCTGATGTTCTGAAAGAGCTGCAAAATCTGGACCCCTACAAATCAGCCGGGCTAGACAATCTGGACCCTTTCTTCCTAAAATTATCTGCCGAAATTGTTGCCACCCCTATTACTAGCCTGTTCAACCTCTCTTTCGTGTCGTCTGAGATTCCCAAAGATTGGAAAGCAGCTGCGGTCATCCCCCTCTTCAAAGGGGGGGACACTCTTGACCCAAACTGCTACAGACCTATATCTATCCTACCGTGCCTTTCTAAGGTCTTCGAAAGCCAAGTCAACAAACAGATTACCGACCATTTCGAATCTCACCATACCTTCTCTGCTATGCAATCCGGTTTCAGAGCTGGTCATGGGTGCACCTCAGCCACGCTCAAGGTCCTAAACGATATCTTAACCGCCATCGATAAGAAACATTACTGTGCAGCCGTATTCATTGATCTGGCCAAGGCTTTCGACTCTGTCAATCACCATATCCTCATCGGCAGACTCGACAGCCTTGGTTTCTCAAATGATTGCCTCGCCTGGTTCACCAACTACTTCTCTGATAGAGTTCAGTGTGTCAAATCGGAGGGTCTGCTGTCCGGACCTCTGGCAGTCTCTATGGGGGTGCCACAGGGTTCAATTCTTGGACCGACTCTCTTCTCTGTATACATCAATGAGGTCGCTCTTGCTGCTGGTGAGTCCCTGATCCACCTCTACGCAGACGACACCATTCTGTATACTTCCGGCCCTTCTTTGGACACTGTGTTAACAACCCTCCAGGCAAGCTTCAATGCCATACAACTCTCCTTCCGTGGCCTCCAATTGCTCTTAAATACAAGTCAAACTAAATGCATGCTCTTCAACCGATCGCTACCTGCACCTACCCGCCTGTCCAACATCACTACTCTGGACGGCTCTGACTTAGAATACGTGGACAACTACAAATACTTAGGTGTCTGGTTAGACTGTAAACTCTCCTTCCAGACCCATATCAAACATCTCCAATCCAAAGTTAAATCTAGAATTGGCTTCCTATTTCGCAACAAAGCATCCTTCACTCATGCTGCCAAACATACCCTTGTAAAACTGACCATCCTACCAATCCTCGACTTTGGCGATGTCATTTACAAAATAGCCTCCAATACCCTACTCAACAAATTGGATGCAGTCTATCACAGTGCAATCCGTTTTATCACCAAAGCCCCATATACTACCCACCATTGCGACCTGTACGCTCTCGTTGGCTGGCCCTCGCTTCATACTCGTCGCCAAACCCACTGGCTCCATGTCATCTACAAGACCCTGCTAGGTAAAGTCCCCCCTTATCTCAGCTCGCTGGTCACCATAGCATCTCCCACCTGTAGCACACGCTCCAGCAGGTATATCTCTCTAGTCACCCCCAAAACCAATTCTTTCTTTGGCCGCCTCTCCTTCCAGTTCTCTGCTGCCAATGACTGGAACGAACTACAAAAATCTCTGAAACTGGAAACACTTATCTCCCTCACTAGCTTTAAGCACCAACTGTCAGAGCAGCTCACAGATTACTGCACCTGTACATAGCCCACCTATAATTTAGCCCAAACAACTACCTCTTTCCCAACTGTATTTAATTTTTATTTATTTATTTATTTTGCTCCTTTGCACCCCATTATTTTTTATTTCTACTTTGCACATTCTTCCATTGCAAAACTACCATTCCAGTATTTTACTTGCTATATTGTATTTACTTTGCCATCATGGCCTTTTTTGCCTTTACCTCCCTTCTCACCTCACATTGTATATAGACTTGTTTATACTGCATTATTGACTGTATGTTTGTTTTTACTCCATGTGTAACTCTGTGTCGTTTTATCTGTCGAACTGCTTTGCTTTATCTTGGCCAGGTCGCAATTGTAAATGAGAACTTGTTCTCAACTTGCCTACCTGGTTAAATAAAGGTAAAATAAAATAAAATAAAAAATAATCTGACAGTGGTAGTGGGGTGGTATATTCCTAGTGTCTCTTGTGGCTCTAATCTTATAGTGGTAGTGGGGTGGTAGATTCCTAGTGTCCCTTATGACTCTAATCTGATAGTGGTAGTGGGGTGGTAGATTCCTCATGTCCATTATGGCTCTAATATGATAATGGCAGTAGGGTGGTGGATGTCTAGTGTCCCTTATGGCTCTAATATGATAATGGTAGTAGGGTGGTGGATGTCTTGTGTCCCTTATGGCTCTAATATGATGATGGTAGTAGGGTGGCAAATTCCTAGTGTCCCTTATGGCTCTAATCTGATAGTGGTAGTGGGGTGGTAGATTCCTAGGGTCCTTATGGCTCTAATCTGAAAGTCGTAGTGGGGTGGCAGATTCCTAGTGCCCCTTATGGCTCTAATCTGATAGTGGTAGATTCCTAGTGTCCCTTATGGCTCTAATCTGATAGTGGTAGTTGGGTGGTAGATTACTAGGGTCCCTTATGGCTCTTACCTGATCGTGGTAGTTTTGTTGTGGATTCCTAATGTCCATTATGGCTCTAATATAATAATGGTAGTAGGGTGGTGGATGTTTAGTGTCCCTTATGGCTCTAATATGATAATGGTAGTAGGGTGGTGGATGTCTAGTGTCCCTTATGGCTCTAATATGATAACTGTAGTAGGGTGGTAGATTCCTAGTGTCCCTTATGGCTCTAATCTGAAAGTGGTAGATTCCTAGTGTCCCTTATGACTCTAATCTGATAGTGGTAGTGGGGTGGTAGATTAATAGGGTCCCTTATGGCTCTTACCTGATCGTGGTAGTTTTGTTGTGGATTCCTAATGTCCATTATGGCTCTCATATAATAATGGTAGTAGGGTGGTGGATGTCTAGTGTCCCTTATGGCTCTAATATGATAATGGTAATAGGGTGGTGGATGTCTAGTGTCTCTTATTGCTCTAATATGATAATGGTAGTAGGGTGGTGGATGTCTAGTGTCTCTTATTGCTCTAATATGATAATGGTAGTAGGGTGGTGGATGTCTAGTGTCCCTTATAGCTCTAATATGATAATGGTAGTAGGGTGGCGGATGTCAAGTGTCCATTATGGTTATAATATGATAGTGGTAGTGGGGTGGTAGATTCCTAGTGTCCCTTATGGCTCTAATCTGATAGTGGTAGTGGGGGGTGGGTGATTCCTAGTGTCCCTTATGGCTCTAATCTGATAGTGGTAGTGGGGCGGTAGATTCCTAGTGTCCCTTATGGCTCTAATCTGATAGTGGTAGTGGGGTGGTAGATTCCTCATGTCCATTATGGCTCTAATATGATAGTGGTAGTAGGGTGGTGGATGTCTAGTGTCCCTTATGGCTCTAATATGATAATGGTAGTAGGGTGGCAAATTCCTAGTGTCCCTTATGGCTCTAATTTGATAGTGGTAGTGGGGTGGCAGATTCCTAGTGTCCCTTATGGCTCTAATCTGACAGTGGTAGTGGGGTGGTAGATTCCTAGTGTCCCTTATGACTCTAATCTGATAGTGGTAGTGGGGTGGTAGATTCCTCATGTCCATTATGGCTCTAATATGATAATGGCAGTAGGGTGGTGGATGTCTAGTGTCCCTTATGGCTCTAATATGATAATGGTAGTAGGGTGGTGGATGTCTTGTGTCCCTTATGGCTCTAATATGATGATGGTAGTAGGGTGGCAAATTCCTAGTGTCCCTTATGGCTCTAATCTGATAGTGGTAGTGGGGTGGTAGATTCCTAGGGTCCTTATGGCTCTAATCTGAAAGTCGTAGTGGGGGTGGCAGATTCCTAGTGCCCCTTATGGCTCTAATCTGATAGTGGTAGATTCCTAGTGTCCCTTATGGCTCTAATCTGATAGTGGTAGTTGTGTGGTAGATTACTAGGGTCCCTTATGGCTCTTACCTGATCGTGGTAGTTTTGTTGTGGATTCCTAATGTCCATTATGGCTCTAATATAATAATGGTAGTAGGGTGGTGGATGTTTAGTGTCCCTTATGGCTCTAATATGATAATGGTAGTAGGGTGGTGGATGTCTAGAGTCCCTTATGGCTCTAATATGATAATGGTAGTAGGGTGGTGGATGTTTAGTGTCCCTTATGGCTCTAATATGATAATGGTAGTGGGGTGGTAGATTCCTAGTGTCCCTTATGGCTCTAATCTGATAGTGGTAATGGGTGGTAGATTCCTAGTGTCCCTTATGGCTCTAATCTGATAGTGGTAGTGGGGTGGTAGATTCCTCATGTCCATTATGGCTCTAATATGATAATGGTAGTAGGGTGGTGGATGTCTAGAGTCCCTTATGGCTCTAATATGATAATGGTAGTAGTGTGGTGGATGTCTAGTGTCACTTATGGCTATAATATGATAGTGGTAGTGGGGTGGTAGATTCATAGTGTCCTTTATGGCTCTAATTCTGATAGTGGCAGTGGGGGGTGGGAGATTCCTAGTGTCCCTTATGGCTCTAATCTGATAGTGGTAGTGGGGTGGTAGATTCCTAGTGTCCCTTATGGCTCTAATCTGATAGTGGTAGTGAGGTGGTAGATTCCTAGGGTCCCTTATGGCTCTAATCTGATAGTGGTAGTGGGGTGGCAGAATCCTAGTGCCCCTTATGGCTCTAATCTGATAGTGGTAGATTCCTAGTGTCCCTTATGACTCTAATCTGATAGTGGTAGTGGGGTGGTAGATTACTAGGGTCCCTTATGGCTTTTACCTGATCGTGGTAGTTTTGTTGTGGATTCCTAATGTCCATTATGGCTCTAATATAATAATGGTAGTAGGGTGGTGGATGTCTAGTGTCCCTTATGGCTCTAATATGATAATGGTAGTAGTGTGGTGGATGTCTAGTGTCCCTTATTGCTCTAATATGATAATGGTAGTAGGGTGGTAGATGTCTAGGGTCCCTTATGGCTCTAATATGATAATGGTAGTAGGGTGGTGGATGTCCAGTGCCCCTTATAGCTCTAATATGATAATGGTAGTAGGGTGGCGGATGTCAATTGTCCATTATGGCTATAATATGATAGTGGTAGTGGGGTGGTAGATTCCTAGTGTCCCTTATGGCTCTAATCTGATAGTGGTAGTGGGGTGTGGGTGATTCCTAGTGTCCCTTATGGCTCTGATCTGATAGTGGTAGTGGGGTGGTAGATTCCTCGTGTCCATTATGGCTCTAATATGATAGTGGTAGTAGGGTGGTGGATGTCTAGTGTCCCTTATGGCTCTAATATGACAATGGTAGTAGGGTGGCAAATTCCTAGTGTCCCTTATGGCTCTAATTTGATAGTGGTAGTGGGGTGGCAGATTCCTAGTGTCCCTTGTGGCTCTAATCTGATAGTGGTAGTGGGGTGGTAGATTCCTAGTGTCCCTTGTGGCTCTAATCTGATAGTGGTAGTTGGGTGGTAGATTTCTAGGGTCCCTTATGGCTCTTACCTGATCGTGGTAGTTTTGTTGTGGATTCCTAATGTCCATTATGGCTCTAATATAATAATGGTAGTAGGGTGGTGGATGTTTAGTGTCCCTTATGGCTCTAATATTATAATGGTAGTAGGGTGGTGGATGTCTAGTGTCCCTTATGGCTCTAATATGATAATGGTAGTAGGGTGGTGGGTGTCTAGTGTCCCTTATGGCTCTAATATGATAATGGTAGTGGGGTGGTAGATTCCTAGTGTCCCTTATGGCTCTAATCTGATAGTGGTAGTGGGGTGGCAGAATCCTAGTGCCCCTTATGGCTCTAATCTGATAGTGGTAGATTCCTAGTGTCCCTTATGACTCTAATCTGATAGTGGTAGTGGGGTGGTAGATTACTAGGGTCCCTTATGGCTCTTACCTGATCGTGGTAGTTTTGTTGTGGATTCCTAATGTCCATTATGGCTCTAATATAATAATGGTAGTAGGGTGGTGGATGTCTAGTGTCCCTTATGGCTCTAATATGATAATGGTAGTAGGGTGGTGGATGTCTAGTGTCCCTTATTGCTCTAATATTATAATGGTAGTAGGGTGGTGGATGTCTAGTGTCCCTTATGGCTCTAATATGATAATGGTAGTAGGGTGGTGGATGTCTATAGTGCCCCTTATAGCTCTAATATGATAATGGTAGTAGGGTGGCGGATGTCAAGTGTCCATTATGGCTATAATCTGATAGTGGTAGTGGGGTGGTAGATTCCTAGTGTCCCTTATGGCTCTAATCTGATAGTGGTAGTGGGGGGTGGGTGATTCCTAGTGTCCCTTATGGCTCTAATCTGATAGTGGTAGTGGGGTGGTAGATTCCTCATGTCCATTATGGCTCTAATATGATAGTGGTAGTAGGGTGGTGGATGTCTAGTGTCCCTTATGGCTCTAATATGATAATGGTAGTAGGGTGGTGGATGTCTAGTGTCCCTTATGGCTCTAATATGATAATGGTAGTAGGGTGGCAAATTCCTAGTGTCCCTTATGGCTCTTATTTGATAGTGGTAGTGGGGTGGCAGATTCCTAGTGTCCCTTATGGCTCTAATCTGACAGTGGTAGTGGGGTGGTAGATTCCTAGTGTCCCTTATGGCTCTAATCTGATAGTGGTAGTGGGGTGGTAGATTCCTATTGTCCCTTGTGGCTCTAATCTGATCGTGGTAGTTTTGTTGTGGATTCCTAATGTCCATTATGGCTCTAATATAATAATGGTAGTAGGGTGGTGGATGTCTAGTGTCCCTTATGGCTCTAATATGATAATGGTAGTAGGGTGGTGGATGTCTAGTGTCCCTTATTGCTCTAATATGATAATGGTAGTAGGGTGGTAGATGTCTAGGGTCCCTTATGGCTCTAATATGATAATGGTAGTAGGGTGGTGGATGTCTAGTGCCCCTTATAGCTCTAATATGATAATGGTAGTAGGGTGGCGGATGTCAAGTGTCCATTATGGCTATAATATGATAGTGGTAGTGGGGTGGTAGATTCCTAGTGTCCCTTATGGCTCTAATCTGATAGTGGTAGTGGGGGGTGGGTGATTCCTAGTGTCCCTTATGGCTCTAATCTGATAGTGGTAGTGGGGTGGTAGATTCCTCATGTCCATTATGGCTCTCATATAATAATGGTAGTAGGGTGGTGGATGTCTAGTGTCCCTTATGGCTCTAATATGATAATGGTAATAGGGTGGTGGATGTCTAGTGTCTCTTATTGCTCTAATATGATAATGGTAGTAGGGTGGTGGATGTCTAGTGTCTCTTATTGCTCTAATATGATAATGGTAGTAGGGTGGTAGATGTCTAGGGTCCCTTATAGCTCTAATATGATAATGGTAGTAGGGTGGCGGATGTCAAGTGTCCATTATGGTTATAATATGATAGTGGTAGTGGGGTGGTAGATTCCTAGTGTCCCTTATGGCTCTAATCTGATAGTGGTAGTGGGGGGTGGGTGATTCCTAGTGTCCCTTATGGCTCTAATCTGATAGCGGTAGTGGGGTGGTAGATTCCTAATGTCCATTATGGCTCTAATATAATAATGGTAGTAGGGTGGTGGATGTCTAGTGTCCCTTATGGCTCTAATATGATAATGGTAGTAGGGTGGTGGATGTCTAGTGTCCCTTATTGCTCTAATATGATAATGGTAGTAGGGTGGTAGATGTCTAGGGTCCCTTTTGGCTCTAATATGATAATGGTAGTAGGGTGGTGGATGTCTAGTGCCCCTTATAGCTCTAATATGATAATGGTAGTAGGGTGGCGGATGTCAAGTGTCCATTATGGCTATAATATGATAGTGGTAGTGGGGTGGTAGATTCCTAGTGTCCCTTATGGCTCTAATCTGATAGTGGTAGTGGGGGGTGGGTGATTCCTAGTGTCCCTTATGGCTCTAATCTGATAGTGGTAGTGGGGTGGTAGATTCCTCATGTCCATTATGGCTCTCATATAATAATGGTAGTAGGGTGGTGGATGTCTAGTGTCCCTTATGGCTCTAATATGATAATGGTAGTAGGGTGGTGGATGTCTAGTGTCTCTTATTGCTCTAATATGATAATGGTAGTAGGGTGGTGGATGTCTAGTGTCCCTTATAGCTCTAATATGATAATGGTAGTAGGGTGGCGGATGTCAAGTGTCCATTATGGTTATAATATGATAGTGGTAGTGGGGTGGTAGATTCCTAGTGTCCCTTATGGCTCTAATCTGATAGTGGTAGTGGGGGGTGGGTGATTCCTAGTGTCCCTTATGGCTCTAATCTGATAGTGGTAGTGGGGTTGTAGATTCCTAGATTCCCTAATGGCTCTAATAAAATAGTGGTAGTGGGGGGTGGCAGATTCCTCGTGTCCCTTATGGCTCTAATCTGATAGCGGTAGTGGGGTGGTAGATTCCTCATGTCCATTATGGCTCTAATATGATAGTGGTAGTAGGGTGGTGGATGTCTAGTGTCCCTTATGGCTCTAATATGATAATGGTAGTAGGGTGGTGGATGTCTAGTGTCCCTTATGGCTCTAATATGATAATGGTAGTAGGGTGGCAAATTCCTAGTGTCCCTTATGGCTCTAATTTGATAGTGGTAGTGGGGTGGCAGATTCCTAGTGTCCCTTATGGCTCTAATCATTCTCCAAGGTGGCATAGCAGTTCAGACGTCTTTTGTCCTCGTCTTGTCGTGTCCTGTATATATATATATTTACAACTTTTTCACATACATTTTATTTTTATTTTCCATCAACTCATCTTCAAAACACTCTCCTGCAACCCGCCTCACCAATGTATATTTATAAAAAAGTATTATTTACCTCAGATCTGTAATCCTCCAAGAAGCTAGCCAGAAACTCCAAGAAGCTAGCCTGAAACTAGCCAGAAGCTAATCCAGAAGCTAGTTCAGAAGCTAGTTGGCTCCTTTACTGGTAAGTCGTTGGTGTTCAGCTAACCACGGTTTGTGGTCATCGGCTATCCTTTGGCTCGAAAGTCTATCGCCATTCATGCCCGGATCTCACAGCTAGCTAGCTGCTATCCGTGTGACTATCGGCCTTCGTCGATTCCGGAGCAAACATCAATTGTTCCGGAGCTAGCAAGCTCCGTCAATCACTCCTGAGTTCCATCAATCGCACCTGGGCTGCAGTCGCCTATCCGGACCCGTTTTGCTGCCTTAGCGGAGCCCCACCGGGCCTTCACAACTGGACTGCCGACGTTATCTACCCGAAGGGGTTATTCGGCTGGCTCCTCCGTCGCGACGTTACCTGAACGCCCATCTGCGGCCTGCTAACCGTTAGCTGTCTTACCGGCTGCTATCTGAATAGACAATCGGACAATTTTTTTATTTATTTTTTATTTATTTTTATTTTTTTATTATTATTATTATGTTTTCTTCTTGGGCCTCTATAACTATATCTATTGTTTTTATTTTTGTTGTTGTTGTGTGATCTGGATTGATCCCCTCTACCACACGGAACCCCACTAATCTACTGACGGAGCGCAGGAGGTGGCTAACAACAGACCTCCATCCTATGCTAGCTTGCTACCGATGCCCTGGCTAGCTGTCTAAATCACCAACCAACCTCTCCACTCACCGGACCCTTTTGATCACTCGACTAAGCATGCCTCTCCTTAATGTCAATATGTCTTGTCCATTTCTGTTCTGGTTAGTGTTTATTGGCTTATTTCACTGTAGAGCCTCTAGTCCTGCTCACTATACCTTATCCAACCTATTAGTTCCACCACCCACACATGCAATAACATCTCCTGGTTTCAACGATGTTTCTAGAGACAATATCTCTCTCTTCATCACTCAATACCTAGGTTTACCTCCACTGTATTCACATCCTACCATACATTTGTCTGTACATTATACCTTGATGCTATTTTATCGCCCCCAGAAACCTCCTTTTACTCTATGTTCCAGACGTTCTAGACGACCAATTCTCATAGCTTTTAGCCGTACCCTTATTCTACTCCTCCTATGTTCCTCTGGCGATGTAGAGGTGAATCCAGGCCCTGCAGTGCCTAGCTCCAATCCTATTCCCCAGGCGCTCTCTTTTGACGACTTCTGTAACCGTAATAGCCTTGGTTTCATGCATGTTAACATTAGAAGCCTCCTCCCTAAGTTTGTTCTATTCACTGCTTTAGCACACTCTGCCAACCCGGATGTTCTAGCTGTGTCTGAATCCTGGCTTAGGAAGACCACCAAAAACTCTGACATTTTAATTCCAAACTACAACATTTTCAGACAAGATAGAACTGCCAAAGGGGGCGGTGTTGCAATCTACTGCAAAGATAGCCTGCAGAGTTCTGTCCTACTATCCAGGTCTGTACCCAAACAATTTGAACTTCTACTTTTAAAAATCCACCTCTCTAAAAACAAGTCTCTCACCGTTGCCGCCTGCTATAGACCACCCTCTGCCCCCAGCTGTGCTCTGGACACCATATGTGAACTGATTGCCCCCCATCTATCTTCAGAGTTCGTGCTGCTAGGCGACCTAAACTGGAACATGCTTAACACCCCAGCCATCCTACAATCTAAACTTGATGCCCTCAATCTCACACAAATAATCAATGAACCTACCAGGTACCTCCCCAAAACCTTAAACACGGGCACCCTCATAGATATCATCCTAACCAACTTCCCCTCTAAATACACCTCTGCTGTCTTCAACCAAGATCTCAGCGATCACTGCCTCATTGCCTGCATCCGTAATGGGTCAGCGGTCAAACGACCTCCACTCATCACTGTAAAACGCTCCCTGAAACACTTCTGCGAGCAGGCCTTTCTAATCGACCTGGCCGGGGTATCCTGGAAGGATATTGATCTCATCCCGTCAGTAGAGGATGCCTGGATATTTTTTTTAAATGCCTTCCTAACCATCTTAAATAAACATGCCCCATTTAAGAAATTTAGAACCAGGAACAGATATAGCCCTTGGTTCTCCCCAGACCTGACTGCCCTTAACCAACACAAAAACATCCTATGGCGTTCTGCATTAGCATCGAACAGCCCCCGTGATATGCAGCTGTTCAGGGAAGCTAGAAATCATTATACACAGGCAGTTAGAAAAGCCAAGGCTAGCTTTTTCAAGCAGAAATTTGCTTCCTGCAACACTAACTCAAAAAAGTTCTGGGACACTGTAAAGTCCATGGAGAATAAGAACACCTCCTCCCAGCTGCCCACTGCACTGAAGATAGGAAACACTGTCACCACTGATAAATCCACCATAATTGAGAATTTCAATAAGCATTTTTCTACGGCTGGCCATGCTTTCCACCTGGCTACTCCTACCCCGGACAACAGCACTGCACCCCCAACAGCAACTCGCCCAAGCCTTCCCCATTTCTCCTTCTCCCAAATCCATTCAGCTGATGTTCTGAAAGAGCTGCAAAATCTGGACCCCTACAAATCAGCCGGGCTAGACAATCTGGACCCTTTCTTCCTAAAATTATCTGCCGAAATTGTTGCCACCCCTATTACTAGCCTGTTCAACCTCTCTTTCGTGTCGTCTGAGATTCCCAAAGATTGGAAAGCAGCTGCGGTCATCCCCCTCTTCAAAGGGGGGGACACTCTTGACCCAAACTGCTACAGACCAATATCTATCCTACCGTGCCTTTCTAAGGTCTTCGTAAGCCAAGTCAACAAACAGATTACCGACCATTTCGAATCTCACCATACCTTCTCTGCTATGCAATCCGGTTTCAGAGCTGGTCATGGGTGCACCTCAGCCACGCTCAAGGTCCTAAACGATATCTTAACCGCCATCGATAAGAAACATTACTGTGCAGCCGTATTCATTGATCTGGCCAAGGCTTTCGACTCTGTCAATCACCATATCCTCATCGGCAGACTCGACAGCCTTGGTTTCTCAAATGATTGCCTCGCCTGGTTCACCAACTACTTCTCTGATAGAGTTCAGTGTGTCAAATCGGAGGGTCTGCTGTCCGGACCTCTGGCAGTCTCTATGGGGGTGCCACAGGGTTCAATTCTTGGACCGACTCTCTTCTCTGTATACATCAATGAGGTCGCTCTTGCTGCTGGTGAGTCCCTGATCCACCTCTACGCAGACGACACCATTCTGTATACTTCCGGCCCTTCTTTGGACACTGTGTTAACAACCCTCCAGGCAAGCTTCAATGCCATACAACTCTCCTTCCGTGGCCTCCAATTGCTCTTAAATACAAGTCAAACTAAATGCATGCTCTTCAACCGATCGCTACCTGCACCTACCCGCCTGTCCAACATCACTACTCTGGACGGCTCTGACTTAGAATACGTGGACAACTACAAATACTTAGGTGTCTGGTTAGACTGTAAACTCTCCTTCCAGACCCATATCAAACATCTCCAATCCAAAGTTAAATCTAGAATTGGCTTCCTATTTCGCAACAAAGCATCCTTCACTCATGCTGCCAAACATACCCTTGTAAAACTGACCATCCTACCAATCCTCGACTTTGGCGATGTCATTTACAAAATAGCCTCCAATACCCTACTCAACAAATTGGATGCAGTCTATCACAGTGCAATCCGTTTTATCACCAAAGCCCCATATACTACCCACCATTGCGACCTGTACGCTCTCGTTGGCTGGCCCTCGCTTCATACTCGTCGCCAAACCCACTGGCTCCATGTCATCTACAAGACCCTGCTAGGTAAAGTCCCCCCTTATCTCAGCTCGCTGGTCACCATAGCATCTCCCACCTGTAGCACACGCTCCAGCAGGTATATCTCTCTAGTCACCCCCAAAACCAATTCTTTCTTTGGCCGCCTCTCCTTCCAGTTCTCTGCTGCCAATGACTGGAACGAACTACAAAAATCTCTGAAACTGGAAACACTTATCTCCCTCACTAGCTTTAAGCACCAACTGTCAGAGCAGCTCACAGATTACTGCACCTGTACATAGCCCACCTATAATTTAGCCCAAACAACTACCTCTTTCCCAACTGTATTTAATTTTTATTTATTTATTTATTTTGCTCCTTTGCACCCCATTATTTTTTATTTCTACTTTGCACATTCTTCCATTGCAAAACTACCATTCCAGTATTTTACTTGCTATATTGTATTTACTTTGCCATCATGGCCTTTTTTGCCTTTACCTCCCTTCTCACCTCACATTGTATATAGACTTGTTTATACTGCATTATTGACTGTATGTTTGTTTTTACTCCATGTGTAACTCTGTGTCGTTTTATCTGTCGAACTGCTTTGCTTTATCTTGGCCAGGTCGCAATTGTAAATGAGAACTTGTTCTCAACTTGCCTACCTGGTTAAATAAAGGTAAAATAAAATAAAATAAAAAATAATCTGACAGTGGTAGTGGGGTGGTATATTCCTAGTGTCTCTTGTGGCTCTAATCTTATAGTGGTAGTGGGGTGGTAGATTCCTAGTGTCCCTTATGACTCTAATCTGATAGTGGTAGTGGGGTGGTAGATTCCTCATGTCCATTATGGCTCTAATATGATAATGGCAGTAGGGTGGTGGATGTCTAGTGTCCCTTATGGCTCTAATATGATAATGGTAGTAGGGTGGTGGATGTCTTGTGTCCCTTATGGCTCTAATATGATGATGGTAGTAGGGTGGCAAATTCCTAGTGTCCCTTATGGCTCTAATCTGATAATGGTAGTGGGGTGGTAGATTCCTAGGGTCCTTATGGCTCTAATCTGAAAGTCGTAGTGGGGTGGCAGATTCCTAGTGCCCCTTATGGCTCTAATCTGATAGTGGTAGATTCCTAGTGTCCCTTATGGCTCTAATCTGATAGTGGTAGTTGGGTGGTAGATTACTAGGGTCCCTTATGGCTATTACCTGATCGTGGTAGTTTTGTTGTGGATTCCTAATGTCCATTATGGCTCTAATATAATAATGGTAGTAGGGTGGTGGATGTTTAGTGTCCCTTATGGCTCTAATATGATAATGGTAGTAGGGTGGTGGATGTCTAGTGTCCCTTATGGCTCTAATATGATAACTGTAGTAGGGTGGTAGATTCCTAGTGTCCCTTATGGCTCTAATCTGAAAGTGGTAGATTCCTAGTGTCCCTTATGACTCTAATCTGATAGTGGTAGTGGGGTGGTAGATTAATAGGGTCCCTTATGGCTCTTACCTGATCGTGGTAGTTTTGTTGTGGATTCCTAATGTCCATTATGGCTCTCATATAATAATGGTAGTAGGGTGGTGGATGTCTAGTGTCCCTTATGGCTCTAATATGATAATGGTAATAGGGTGGTGGATGTCTAGTGTCTCTTATTGCTCTAATATGATAATGGTAGTAGGGTGGTGGATGTCTAGTGTCTCTTATTGCTCTAATATGATAATGGTAGTAGGGTGGTGGATGTCTAGTGTCCCTTATAGCTCTAATATGATAATGGTAGTAGGGTGGCGGATGTCAAGTGTCCATTATGGTTATAATATGATAGTGGTAGTGGGGTGGTAGATTCCTAGTGTCCCTTATGGCTCTAATCTGATAGTGGTAGTGGGGGGTGGGTGATTCCTAGTGTCCCTTATGGCTCTAATCTGATAGTGGTAGTGGGGCGGTAGATTCCTAGTGTCCCTTATGGCTCTAATCTGATAGTGGTAGTGGGGTGGTAGATTCCTCATGTCCATTATGGCTCTAATATGATAGTGGTAGTAGGGTGGTGGATGTCTAGTGTCCCTTATGGCTCTAATATGATAATGGTAGTAGGGTGGCAAATTCCTAGTGTCCCTTATGGCTCTAATTTGATAGTGGTAGTGGGGTGGCAGATTCCTAGTGTCCCTTATGGCTCTAATCTGACAGTGGTAGTGGGGTGGTAGATTCCTAGTGTCCCTTATGACTCTAATCTGATAGTGGTAGTGGGGTGGTAGATTCCTCATGTCCATTATGGCTCTAATATGATAATGGCAGTAGGGTGGTGGATGTCTAGTGTCCCTTATGGCTCTAATATGATAATGGTAGTAGGGTGGTGGATGTCTAGTGTCCCTTATGGCTCTAATATGATGATGGTAGTAGGGTGGCAAATTCCTAGTGTCCCTTATGGCTCTAATCTGATAGTGGTAGTGGGGTGGTAGATTCCTAGGGTCCTTATGGCTCTAATCTGAAAGTCGTAGTGGGGTGGCAGATTCCTAGTGCCCCTTATGGCTCTAATCTGATAGTGGTAGATTCCTAGTGTCCCTTATGGCTCTAATCTGATAGTGGTAGTGGGGTGGTAGATTCCTCATGTCCATTATGGCTCTAATATGATAATGGTAGTAGGGTGGTGGATGTCTAGAGTCCCTTATGGCTCTAATATGATAATGGTAGTAGTGTGGTGGATGTCTAGTGTCACTTATGGCTATAATATGATAGTGGTAGTGGGGTGGTAGATTCATAGTGTCCTTTATGGCTCTAATTCTGATAGTGGCAGTGGGGGGTGGGAGATTCCTAGTGTCCCTTATGGCTCTAATCTGATAGTGGTAGTGGGGTGGTAGATTCCTAGTGTCCCTTATGGCTCTAATCTGATAGTGGTAGTGAGGTGGTAGATTCCTAGGGTCCCTTATGGCTCTAATCTGATAGTGGTAGTGGGGTGGCAGAATCCTAGTGCCCCTTATGGCTCTAATCTGATAGTGGTAGATTCCTAGTGTCCCTTATGACTCTAATCTGATAGTGGTAGTGGGGTGGTAGATTACTAGGGTCCCTTATGGCTTTTACCTGATCGTGGTAGTTTTGTTGTGGATTCCTAATGTCCATTATGGCTCTAATATAATAATGGTAGTAGGGTGGTGGATGTCTAGTGTCCCTTATGGCTCTAATATGATAATGGTAGTAGTGTGGTGGATGTCTAGTGTCCCTTATTGCTCTAATATGATAATGGTAGTAGGGTGGTAGATGTCTAGGGTCCCTTATGGCTCTAATATGATAATGGTAGTAGGGTGGTGGATGTCCAGTGCCCCTTATAGCTCTAATATGATAATGGTAGTAGGGTGGCGGATGTCAATTGTCCATTATGGCTATAATATGATAGTGGTAGTGGGGTGGTAGATTCCTAGTGTCCCTTATGGCTCTAATCTGATAGTGGTAGTGGGGTGTGGGTGATTCCTAGTGTCCCTTATGGCTCTGATCTGATAGTTGTAGTGGGGTGGTAGATTCCTCGTGTCCATTATGGCTCTAATATGATAGTGGTAGTAGGGTGGTGGATGTCTAGTGTCCCTTATGGCTCTAATATGACAATGGTAGTAGGGTGGCAAATTCCTAGTGTCCCTTATGGCTCTAATTTGATAGTGGTAGTGGGGTGGCAGATTCCTAGTGTCCCTTGTGGCTCTAATCTGATAGTGGTAGTGGGGTGGTAGATTCCTAGTGTCCCTTGTGGCTCTAATCTGATAGTGGTAGTTGGGTGGTAGATTTCTAGGGTCCCTTATGGCTCTTACCTGATCGTGGTAGTTTTGTTGTGGATTCCTAATGTCCATTATGGCTCTAATATAATAATGGTAGTAGGGTGGTGGATGTTTAGTGTCCCTTATGGCTCTAATATTATAATGGTAGTAGGGTGGTGGATGTCTAGTGTCCCTTATGGCTCTAATATGATAATGGTAGTAGGGTGGTGGGTGTCTAGTGTCCCTTATGGCTCTAATATGATAATGGTAGTGGGGTGGTAGATTCCTAGTGTCCCTTATGGCTCTAATCTGATAGTGGTAGTGGGGTGGCAGAATCCTAGTGCCCCTTATGGCTCTAATCTGATAGTGGTAGATTCCTAGTGTCCCTTATGACTCTAATCTGATAGTGGTAGTGGGGTGGTAGATTACTAGGGTCCCTTATGGCTCTTACCTGATCGTGGTAGTTTTGTTGTGGATTCCTAATGTCCATTATGGCTCTAATATAATAATGGTAGTAGGGTGGTGGATGTCTAGTGTCCCTTATGGCTCTAATATGATAATGGTAGTAGGGTGGTGGATGTCTAGTGTCCCTTATTGCTCTAATATTATAATGGTAGTAGGGTGGTGGATGTCTAGTGTCCCTTATGGCTCTAATATGATAATGGTAGTAGGGTGGTGGATGTCTATAGTGCCCCTTATAGCTCTAATATGATAATGGTAGTAGGGTGGCGGATGTCTAGTGTCCATTATGGCTATAATCTGATAGTGGTAGTGGGGGTGGTAGATTCCTAGTGTCCCTTATGGCTCTAATCTGATAGTGGTAGTGGGGGGTGGGTGATTCCTAGTGTCCCTTATGGCTCTAATCTGATAGCGGTAGTGGGGTGGTAGATTCCTCATGTCCATTATGGCTCTAATATGATAGTGGTAGTAGGGTGGTGGATGTCTAGTGTCCCTTATGGCTCTAATATGATAATGGTAGTAGGGTGGTGGATGTCTAGTGTCCCTTATGGCTCTAATATGATAATGGTAGTAGGGTGGCAAATTCCTAGTGTCCCTTATGGCTCTTATTTGATAGTGGTAGTGGGGTGGCAGATTCCTAGTGTCCCTTATGGCTCTAATCTGACAGTGGTAGTGGGGGTGGTAGATTCCTAGTGTCCCTTATGGCTCTAATCTGATAGTGGTAGTGGGGTGGTAGATTCCTATTGTCCCTTGTGGCTCTAATCTGATAGTGGTAGTGGGTTGGTAGATTGCTAGGCTCCCTGATGGCTCTAATCTGATAGTGGTAGTGGGGTGGTAGATTCCTCATGTCCATTATGGCTCTAATATGATAATGGCACTAGGGTGGTGGATGTCTAGTGTCCCTTATGGCTCTAATATGATAATGGTAGTAGGGTGGTGGATGTCTAGTGTCCCTTGTGGCTCTAATCTGATAGTGGTAGTGGGTGGTAGATTCCTAGTGTCCCTTGTGGCTCTAATCTGATAGTGGTAGTTGGGTGGTAGATTTCTAGGGTCCCTTATGGCTCTTACCTGATCGTGGTAGTTTTGTTGTGGATTCCTAATGTCCATTATGGCTCTAATATAATAATGGTAGTAGGGTGGTGGATGTTTAGTGTCCCTTATGGCTCTAATATTATAATGGTAGTAGGGTGGTGGATGTCTAGTGTCCCTTATGGCTCTAATATGATAATGGTAGTAGGGTGGTGGGTGTCTAGTGTCCCTTATGGCTCTAATATGATAATGGTAGTGGGGTGGTAGATTCCTAGTGTCCCTTATGGCTCTAATCTGATAGTGGTAGTGGGGTGGCAGAATCCTAGTGCCCCTTATGGCTCTAATCTGATAGTGGTAGATTCCTAGTGTCCCTTATGACTCTAATCTGATAGTGGTAGTGGGGTGGTAGATTACTAGGGTCCCTTATGGCTCTTACTGATCGTGGTAGTTTTGTTGTGGATTCCTAATGTCCATTATGGCTCTAATATAATAATGGTAGTAGGGTGGTGGATGTCTAGTGTCCCTTATGGCTCTAATATGATAATGGTAGTAGGGTGGTGGATGTCTAGTGTCCCTTATTGCTCTAATATTATAATGGTAGTAGGGTGGTGGATGTCTAGTGTCCCTTATGGCTCTAATATGATAATGGTAGTAGGGTGGTGGATGTCTATAGTGCCCCTTATAGCTCTAATATGATAATGGTAGTAGGGTGGCGGATGTCAAGTGTCCATTATGGCTATAATCTGATAGTGGTAGTGGGGTGGTAGATTCCTAGTGTCCCTTATGGCTCTAATCTGATAGTGGTAGTGGGGGGTGGGTTTGATTCTAGTGTCCTTATGGCTCTAATCTGATAGTGGTAGTGGGGTGGTAGATTCCTCATGTCCATTATGGCTCTAATATGATAGTGGTAGTAGGGTGGGGATGTCTAGTGTCCCCTTTGGCTCTAATATGATAATGGTAGTAGGGTGGTGATGTCCTAGTGTCCCTTATGGCTTCTAATATGTAAATGGTGTAGGGTGGCAAATTCCTAGTGTCCCTTATGGCTCTTATTTGATAGTGGTAGTGGGGTGGCAGATTCCTAGTGTCCTTATGGCTCTAATCTGAACAGTGGGAGTGGGGTGGTAGATTCCTAGTGTCCCTTCATGGCTTTTAGGTTATGTGGGGTGTGTAGATTCTATTGTCCCTTATGGCTCTAATCTTGATAGTGGTAGTGGGTTGGTAGATTGCTAGGCTCCCTGATGGCTCTAATCTGAAAGTGGTAGTGGGGTGGTAGAT
>NW_022264140.1:0-34335 GCF_002021735.2 Oncorhynchus kisutch | reverse complement strand
CTAGGGTGCGTCACCTGAGTGGGTTGATTCCTGTTGTGGTCATTCTGTCTGGTTTTGCGCCCCCCCCCCTTGGGTTGTGCCGTGGCGAGATCTTTGTGGGCTATACTCAGCCTTGTCTCAGGATGGTAAGGTTGGTGGTTGAAGATATCCCTCTAGCTGGTGTGGGGGGCCTGTGCTTTGGCAAAGTGGTGGGGTTTATCCTTCCTGTTGGGCCCTGTCCGGGGGTGTCCTCGGATGGGGCCACAGTGTCCTCCTGACCCCTCCTGTCTCAGCCTCCAGTATTTATGCTGCAGTAGTTTATGTGTCGGGGGCTGGGGTCAGTTTGTTATATCTGGAGTACTTCTCCTGTCCTATTCGGTGTCCTGTGTGAATCTAAGTGTGCGTTCTCTAATTCTCTCCTTCTCTCTTTCTTTCTCTCTCTCGGAGGACCTGAGCCCTAGGACCATGCCCCAGGACTACCTGACATGATGACTCCTTGCTGTCCCCAGTCCACCTGGCCATGCTGCTGTTCCAGTTTCAACTGACCTGAGCCCTAGGACCATGCCCCAGGACTACCTGACATGATGACTCCTTGCTGTCCCCAGTCTACCTGGCCATGCTGCTGCTCCAGTTTCAACTTCCACCTGACTGTGCTGCTGCTCTAGTTTCAACTGTTCTGCCTTATTATTATTCGACCATGCTGGTCATTTATGAACATTGAACATCTTGGCCATGTTCTGTTATAATCTCCACCCGGCACAGCCAGAAGAGGACTGGCCACACCCACATAGCCTGGTTCCTCTCTAGGTTTCTTCCTAGGTATTGGCCTTTCTAGGGAGTTTTTCCTAGCCACCGTGCTTCTCCACCTGCATTGCTTGCTGTTTGGGGTTTTAGGCTGGGTTTCTGTACAGCACTTTGAGATATCAGCTGATGTACGAAGGGCTATATAATAAATTTGATTTGATTTGATTTGATTTCTAACAGTGTACTAATAGAGCTCTAACAGAGTTCCAACAGTGTTTCTAATAGAGCTCTAACAGAGTTACAACTGATTCTCTAACAGAGTTACAACAGATCTCTAACAGAGCTCCAACAGAGCTCCAATAGAGTTCCAACAGAGCTCTCGCAGTTTCGAACGATTCTCTAACACTTTCAACAGAGTTCCAACAGAGTTCCAACAGAGTACCAACAGAGCTCTAACAGAGTTCCAAAAGTTTCAACAGAGCTCTAACAGAGTTCCAACAGAGTTCCAAAAGAGCTCCAACAGCGCTCCAATAGTTCCAACAGAGTTCCAAAAGAGCTCCAACAGTTTCAACAGATTCTCCAACAGACTTTCAACAGAGTTCCAACAAAGCTCCAACAGAGTTCCAACAGAGCTCCAACAGAGCTCTAACAGAGTTCCAACAGAGTTACAAAAGAGCTCCAACAGCGCTCCAATAGTTCCAACAGTTCCAAAAGAGGTCCAACAGCGCTCCAATAGTTCCAACAGAGTTCCAACAGAGCTCCAACAAAGCTCCAACAGAGTTCTAACAGAGCTCTAACAGAGTTCCAACAGAGCTCCAACAGAGTTCTAACAGAGCTCTAACAGAGTTCCAACAGAGCTCTAACAGAGTTCCAACAGAGTTCTAACAGATTCCAACAGAGCTCCAACAGAGTTCCAACAGAGTTCCAAAAGAGCTCCAACAGCGCTCCATAGTTCCAACAGAGTTCCAACAGAGCTCCAACAGTTTCAACAGATTCTCCAACAGACTTTCAACAGAGTTCCAACAGAGCTCCAACAAAGCTCCAACAGAGTTCCAACAGAGCTCCAACAAAGCTCCAACAGAGTTCCAACAGAGCTCTAAACAGAGTTCCAACAGAGTTACAAAACGAGCTCCAACAGCGCTCCAATAGTTCCAACAGAGTTCCAAAAGAGCTCCAACAGCGCTCCAATAGTTCCAACAGAGTTCCAACAGAGCTCCAACAGAGTTCCAACAGAGCTCCAACAAAGCTCTAAAAGAGTTCCAACAGAGCTCCAACAGAGTTCTAACAGAGCTCTAACAGAGTTCCAACAGAGCTCTAACAGAGTTCCCAACAGAGTTCTAACAGAGTTCCAACAGAGCTCCAACAGAGTTCCAACAGAGTTCCAAAAGAGCTCCAACAGCGCTCCAATAGTTCCAACAGAGTTCCAACAGAGCTCCAACAGTTTCAACAGATTTCTCCAACAGACTTTCAACAGGAAGTTCCAACAGAGCTCCAACACAAAGCTCCAACAGAGTTCCAACAGAACTCCAACAAAGCTCCAACAGAGTTCCAACAGCAGCTCTAACAGAGTTCAACAGAGTTACAAAGAGCTCCAACAGCGCTCCAATAGTTCCAACAGAGTTCCAAAAGAGCTCCAACAGCGCTCCAATAGTTCCAACAGAGTTCCAACAGAGCTCCAACAGAGTTCCAACAGAGCTCCAAACAAAGCTCTAAAAGAGTTCCAACAGAGCTCCAACAGAGTTCTAACAGAGCTCTAACAGAGTTCCAACAGAGCTCTAACAGAGTTCCAACAGAGTTCTAACAGAGTTCCAACAGAGCTCCAACAAAGCTCCAACAGAGTTCAACAGAGCTCTAACAGAGTTCCAACAGAGTTCCAAAAGAGCTCCAACAGCGCTCCAATAGTTCCAACAGAGTTCAACAGTTTCAACAGTGTTTCAACCAGAGTTCCAACAGAGTTTCAACAGAGTTTCAACAGAGTTCCAAACAGAGTTCCAACAGAGTTCCACAAGAGTTCCACAAGAGTTCCACAATAGTTCCAATAGAGCTCTCCCAGTTTCAAACCGATTCTCTAACATACTTTCAACAGAGGTTCCAGCAGAGTTCTAATAGAGCTCTATAGAGTTACAACAGCGCTCCAACAGATTTCTAACAGTGTACTAATAGAGCTCTAACAGAGTTCCAACAGTGTTCTAATAGAGCTCTAACAGAGTTACACTGATTTCTCTAACAGAGTTACAACAGATCTCTAACAGAGCTCCAATAGGAGTTCCAACAGTGTTCTAATAGAGCTCTAACAGAGTTTACAACTGATTCTCTAACAGAGTTACAACAGATCTCTAACAGAGCTCCAACAGAGCTCCAATAGAGTTCCAACAGAGCTCTCGCCAGTTCGACCGATTCTCTAACATACTTTCAACAGAGTTCCAACAGAGTTCCAACAGAGTACCAACAGAGCTCTAACAGAGTTCCAAAAGTTTCAACAGCGTTTCAACAGAGTTCCAACAGAGTTTCAACAGAGTTCCAACACAGTTCCAACAGAGTTCTAACAGAGCTCTAACAGAGTTCCAACAGTTTCAACAGCATTTCAACAGAGTTCCAACAGATCTCCAACAGAGCTCCAACAAAGCTCCAGAATAGTTCCAACAGAGCTCCAACAAAGCTCCAACAGAGTTCCAACAGAGCTCTAACAGAGTTCCAACAGAGTTACAAAAGAGCTCCAACAGCGCTCCAATAGTTCCAACAGAGTTCCAAAAGAGCTCCAACAGCGCTCCAATAGTTCCAACAGAGTTCCAACAGAGCTCCAACAGAGTTCCAACAGAGCTCCAACAAAGCTCTAAAAGAGTTCCAACAGAGCTCCAACAGAGTTCTAACAGAGCTCTAACAGAGTTCCAACAGAGCTCTAACAGAGTTCCAACAGAGTTCTAACAGAGTTCCAACAGAGCTCCAACAGAGTTCCAACAGAGCTCTAACAGAGTTCCAACAGAGTTCCAAAAGAGCTCCAACAGCGCTCCAATAGTTCCAACAGAGTTCCAACAGTTTCAACAGTGTTTCAACAGAGTTCCAACAGAGTTTCAACAGAGTTTCAACAGAGTTCCAACAGAGTTCCAACAGAGTTCCACAATAGTTCCAATAGAGCTCTCACAGTTTCAACCGATTCTCTAACATACTTTCAACAGAGTTCCAGCAGAGTTCTAATAGAGCTCTAATAGAGTTACAACTGATTCTCTAACAGAGTTACAACATATCTCTAACAGAGCTCCAATAGAGTTCCAACAGTGTTCTAATAGAGCTCTAACAGAGTTACAACTGATTCTCTAACAGAGTTACAACAGATCTCTAACAGAGCTCCAACAGAGCTCCAATAGAGTTCCAACAGAGCTCTCGCAGTTTCGAACGATTCTCTAACATACTTTCAACAGAGTTCCAACAGAGTTCCAACAGAAGTACCAACAGAGCTCTAACAGAGTTCCAAAAGTTTCAACAGCGTTTCAACAGAGTTCCAACAGAGTTTCAACAGAGTTCCAACACAGTTCCAACAGAGTTCTAACAGAGCTCTAACAGAGTTCCAACAGTTTCAACAGCATTTCAACAGAGTTCCAACAGATCTCCAACAGAGCTCCAACAAAGCTCCAGAATAGTTCCAACAGAGCTCCAACAAAGCTCCAACAGAGTTCCAACAGAGCTCTAACAGAGTTCCAACAGAGTTACAAAAGAGCTCCAACAGCGCTCCAATAGTTCCAACAGAGTTCCAAAAGAGCTCCAACAGCGCTCCAATAGTTCCAACAGAGTTCCAACAGAGCTCCAACAGAGTTCCAACAGAGCTCCAACAAAGCTCTAAAAGAGTTCCAACAGAGCTCCAACAGAGTTCTAACAGAGCTCTAACAGAGTTCCAACAGAGCTCTAACAGAGTTCCAACAGAGTTCTAACAGAGTTCCAACAGAGCTCCAACAGAGTTCCAACAGAGCTCTAACAGAGTTCCAACAGAGTTCCAAAAGAGCTCCAACAGCGCTCCAATAGTTCCAACAGAGTTCCAACAGTTTCAACAGTGTTTCAACAGAGTTCCAACAGAGTTTCAACAGAGTTTCTACAGAGTTCCAACAGAGTTCCAACAGAGTTCCACAATAGTTCCAATAGAGCTCTCACAGTTTCAACCGATTCTCTAACATACTTTCAACAGAGTTCCAGCAGAGTTCTAATAGAGCTCTAATAGAGTTACAACAGCGCTCCAACAGAATTCTAACAGTGTACTAATAGAGCTCTAACAGAGTTCCAACAGTGTTCTAATAGAGCTCTAGCAGAGTTACAACTGATTCTCTAACAGAGTTACAACAGATCTCTAACAGAGCTCCAATAGAGTTCCAACAGTGTTCTAATAGAGCTCTAACAGAGTTACAACTGATTCTCTAACAGAGTTACAACAGATCTCTAACAGAGCTCCAACAGAGCTCCAATAGAGTTCCAACAGAGCTCTCGCAGTTTCGAACGATTCTCTAACATACTTTCAACAGAGTTCCAACAGAGTTCCAACAGAGTACCAACAGAGCTCTAACAGAGTTCCAAAAGTTTTCAACAGCGTTTCAACAGAGTTCCAACAGAGTTTCAACAGAGTTCCAACACAGTTCCAACAGAGTTCTAACAGAGCTCTAACAGAGTTCCAACAGTTTCAACAGCATTTCAACAGAGTTCCAACAGATCTCCAACAGAGCTCCAACAAAGCTCCAGAATAGTTCCAACAGAGCTCCAACAAAGCTCCAACAGAGCTGTAACAGAGTTCAAACAGAGTTCAAATAGAGCTCTCACAGTTTCAACCGATTCCCAAACATACTTTCAATAGAGCTCCAGCAGAGTTCTAATAGAGCTATAATAGAGTTCCAACAAAGTTCCAACAGAGTTCTAACAGAGCTCCAATAGAGTTCCAACAGAGTTCCAAAAGAGTTCTAATAGAGCTCTCACAGTTTCAACCGATTCTCTAACATACTTTAAATAGAGTTCCAGCAGAGTTCTAAAATAACTCTAATAGAGTTTCAAAAGAGCTCCAACAGAGCTCCAACAGAGTTCCAACAGAGCTCCAACAGAGTTCTAACAGAGTTCCAACAGAGCTCCAACAGAGTTCCAACAGAGCTCTAACAGAGTTTCAAAAGAGCTCCAAAAGAGCTCCAGCAAAGCTCCAACAGAGCTCCAACAAAGCTCCAACAGAGTTCCAACAGAGTTCCAACAGAGCTCTAACAGAGTTCCAACAGAGTTCCAAAAGAGATCCAACAGCGCTCCAATAGTTCCAACAGAGTTCCAAAAGAGCTCCAACAGTTTCAACAGATTCTCCAACAGACTTTCAACAGAGTTCCAACAAAGCTCCAACAGAGTTCCAAACAGAGCTCCAACAGAGCTCTAACAGAGTTCCAACAGAGTTACAAAAGAGCTCCAACAGCGCTCCAATAGTTCCAACAGAGTTCCAAAGAGCTCCAACAGCGCTCCAATAGTTCCAACAGAGTTCCAACAGAGCTCCAACAAAGCTCTAACAGAGTTCTAACAGAGCTCTAACAGAGTTCCAACAGAGCTCCAACAGAGTTCTAACAGAGCTCTCGCAGTTTCAACCGATTCTCTAACATACTTTCAACAGAGTTCCAACAGAGTACCAACAGAGCTCTAACAGAGTTCCAAAAGTTTCAACAGCGTTTCAACAGAGTTCCAACAGAGTTTCAACAGAGTTCCAACACAGTTCCAACACAGTTCTAACAGAGCTCTAACAGAGTTCCAACAGAGCTCCAACAGAGTTCTAACAGAGTTCCAACAGAGTTCCAACAGAGCTCTAACAGAGTTCCAACAGAGTTACAAAAGAGCTCCAACAGCGCTCCAATAGTTCCAACAGAGTTCCAAAAGAGCTCCAACAGCGCTCCAATAGTTCCAACAGAGTTCCAAAAGAGCTCCAACAGTTTCAACAGATTCTCCAACAGACTTTCAACAGAGTTCCAACAAAGCTCCAACAGAGTTCCAACAGAGCTCCAACAGAGCTCTAACAGAGTTCCAACAGAGTTACAAAAGAGCTCCAACAGCGCTCCAATAGTTCCAACAGAGTTCCAAAAGAGCTCCAACAGCGCTCCAATAGTTCCAACAGAGTTCCAACAGAGCTCCAACAAAGCTCCAACAGAGTTCTAACAGAGCTCTAACAGAGTTCCAACAGAGCTCCAACAGAGTTCTAACAGAGCTCTCGCAGTTTCAACCGATTCTCTAACATACTTTCAACAGAGTTCCAACAGAGTACCAACAGCGCTCCAATAGTTCCAACAGAGTTCCAACAGAGCTCCAACAGAGTTCCAACAGAGCTCCAACAAAGCTCTAACAGAGTTCCAACAGAGCTCCAACAGAGTTCTAACAGAGCTCTAACAGAGTTCCAACAGAGCTCTAACAGAGTTCCAACAGAGTTCTAACAGAGTTCCAACAGAGCTCCAACAGAGCTCCAACAGAGTTCCAACAGAGCTCTAACAGAGTTTCAAAAGAGCTCCAAAAGAGCTCCAACAAAGCTCCAACAGAGCTCTAACAGAGTTCCAACAGTGTTCCAACAGAGCTCCAACAGAGTTCCAACAGAGCTCCAACAAAGCTCCAACAGAGTTCCAACAGAGTTCCAAAAGAGCTCCAACAGCGCTCCAATAGTTCCAACAGAGTTCCAACAGAGCTCCAACAGTTTCAACAGATTCTCCAACAGACTTTCAACAGAGTTCCAACAGAGCTCCAACAAAGCTCCAACAGAGTTCCAACAGAGCTCCAACAAAGCTCCAACAGAGTTCCAACAGAGCTCTAACAGAGTTCCAACAGAGTTCCAAAAGAGCTCCAACAGTGCTCCAATAGTTCCAACAGAGTTCCAACAGTTTCAACAGTGTTTCAACAGAGTTCCAACAGAGTTTCAACAGAGTTTCAACAGAGTTCCAACAGAGTTCCACAAGAGTTCCACAAGAGTTCCACAATAGTTCCAATAGAGCTCTCACAGTTTCAACCGATTCTCTAACATACTTTCAACAGAGTTCCAGCAGAGTTCTAATAGAGCTCTAATAGAGTTACAACAGCGCTCCAACAGAATTCTAACAGTGTACTAATAGAGCTCTAACAGAGTTCCAACAGTGTTCTAATAGAGCTCTAACAGAGTTACAACTGATTCTCTAACAGAGTTACAACAGATCTCTAACAGAGCTCCAATAGAGTTCCAACAGTGTTCTAATAGAGCTCTAACAGAGTTACAACTGATTCTCTAACAGAGTTACAACAGATCTCTAACAGAGCTCCAACAGAGCTCCAATAGAGTTCCAACAGAGCTCTCGCAGTTTCAAACGATTCTCTAACATACTTTCAACAGAGTTCCAACAGAGTTCCAACAGAGTACCAACAGAGCTCTAACAGAGTTCCAAAAGTTTCAACAGCGTTTCAACAGAGTTCCAACAGAGTTTCAACAGAGTTCCAACACAGTTCCAACAGAGTTCTAACAGAGCTCTAACAGAGTTCCAACAGTTTCAACAGCATTTCAACAGAGTTCCAACAGATCTCCAACAGAGCTCCAACAAAGCTCCAGAATAGTTCCAACAGAGCTCCAACAAAGCTCCAACAGAGCTGTAACAGAGTTCAAACAGAGTTCAAATAGAGCTCCCACAGTTTCAACCGATTCCCAAACATACTTTCAATAGAGCTCCAGCAGAGTTCTAATAGAGCTCTAATAGAGTTCCAACAAAGTTCCAACAGAGTTCTAACAGAGCTCCAATAGAGTTCCAACAGAGTTCCAAAAGAGTTCTAATAGAGCTCTCACAGTTTCAACCGATTCTCTAACATACTTTAAATAGAGTTCCAGCATAGTTCTAAAATAACTCTAATAGAGTTTCAAAAGAGCTCCAACAGAGCTCCAACAGAGTTCCAACAGAGCTCCAACAGAGTTCTAACAGAGTTCCAACAGAGCTCCAACAGAGTTCCAACAGAGCTCTAACAGAGTTTCAAAAGAGCTCCAAAAGAGCTCCAACAGAGCTCCAACAGAGCTCCAACAGAGTTCCAACAGAGTTCCAACAGAGCTCTAACAGAGTTCCAACAGAGTTCCAAAAGAGCTCCAACAGCGCTCCAATAGTTCCAACAGAGTTCCAAAAGAGCTCCAACAGTTTCAACAGATTCTCCAACAGACTTTCAACAGAGTTCCAACAAAGCTCCAACAGAGTTCCAACAGAGCTCCAACAGAGCTCTAACAGAGTTCCAACAGAGTTACAAAAGAGCTCCAACAGCGCTCCAATAGTTCCAACAGAGTTCCAACAGAGCTCCAACAGAGCTCTAACAGAGTTCCAACAGAGTTACAAAAGAGCTCCAACAGCGCTCCAATAGTTCCAACAGAGTTCCAAAAGAGCTCCAACAGCGCTCCAATAGTTCCAACAGAGTTCCAACAGAGCTCCAACAAAGCTCCAACAGAGTTCTAACAGAGCTCTAACAGAGTTCCAACAGAGCTCCAACAGAGTTCTAACAGAGCTCTCGCAGTTTCAACCGATTCTCTAACATACTTTCAACAGAGTTCCAACAGAGTACCAACAGAGCTCTAACAGAGTTCCAAAAGTTTCAACAGCGTTTCAACAGAGTTCCAACAGGGTTTCAACAGAGTTCCAACACAGTTCCAACAGAGTTCTAACAGAGCTCTAACAGAGTTCCAACAGAGCTCCAACAGAGTTCTAACAGAGTTCCAACAGAGTTCCAACAGAGCTCTAACAGAGTTCCAACAGAGTTCCAAAAGAGCTCCAACAGCGCTCCAATAGTTCCAACAGAGTTCCAACAGAGCTCCAACAGTTTCAACAGATTCTCCAACAGACTTTGAACAGAGTTCCAACAGAGCTCCAACAAAGCTCCAACAGAGTTCCAACAGAGCTCCAACAAAGCTCCAACAGAGTTCCAACAGAGCTCTAACAGAGTTCCAACAGAGTTACAAAAGAGCTCCAACAGTGCTCCAATAGTTCCAACAGAGTTCCAAAAGAGCTCCAACAGCGCTCCAATAGTTCCAACAGAGTTCCAACAGAGCTCCAACAGAGTTCCAACAGAGCTCCAACAAAGCTCTAACAGAGTTCCAACAGAGCTCCAACAGAGTTCTAACAGAGTTCTAACAGAGCTCTAACAGAGTTCCAACAGAGCTCTAACAGAGTTCCAACAGAGTTCTAACAGAGTTCCAACAGAGTTCCAACAGAGCTCCAACAGAGTTCCAACAGAGCTCTAACAGAGTTTCAAAAGAGTTTCAAAAGAGCTCCAAAAGAGCTCCAACAAAGCTCCAACAGAGCTCTAACAGAGTTCCAACAGTGTTCCAACAGAGTTCCAACAGAGCTCCAACAAAGCTCCAACAGAGTTCCAACAGAGTTCCAAAAGAGCTCCAACAGCGCTCCAATAGTTCCAACAGAGTTCCAACAGAGCTCCAACAGTTTCAACAGATTCTCCAACAGACTTTCAACAGAGTTCCAACAGAGCTCCAACAAAGCTCCAACAGAGTTCCAACAGAGCTCCAACAAAGCTCCAACAGAGTTCCAACAGAGCTCTAACAGAGTTCCAACAGAGTTCCAAAAGAGCTCCAACAGCGCTCCAATAGTTCCAACAGAGTTCCAACAGAGCTCCAACAGAGTTCTAACAGAGCTCTAACAGAGTTCCAACAGTTTCAACAGTGTTTCAACAGAGTTCCAACAGAGTTTCAACAGAGTTTCAACAGAGTTCCAACAGAGTTCCACAAGAGTTCCACAAGAGTTCCACAATAGTTCCAATAGAGCTCTCACAGGTTCAACCGATTCTCTAACATACTTTCAACAGAGTTCCAGCAGAGTTCTAATAGAGCTCTAATAGAGTTACAACAGCGCTCCAACATAATTCTAACAGTGTACTAATAGAGCTCTAACAGAGTTCCAACAGTGTTCTAATAGAGCTCTAACAGAGTTACAACTGATTCTCTAACAGAGTTACAACAGATCTCTAACAGAGCTCCAATAGAGTTCCAACAGTGTTCTAATATTGCTCTAACAGAGTTACAACTGATTCTCTAACAGAGTTACAACAGATCTCTAACAGAGCTCCAACAGAGCTCCAATAGAGTTCCAACAGAGCTCTCGCAGTTTCAACCGATTCTCTAACATACTTTCAACAGAGTTCCAACAGAGTACCAACAGAGCTCTAACAGAGTTCCAAAAGTTTCAACAGCATTTCAACAGAGTTCCAACAGAGTTTCAACAGAGTTCCAACACAGTTCCAACAGAGTTCTAACAGAGCTCTAACAGAGTTCCAACAGAGCTCCAACAGAGTTCTAACAGAGTTCCAACAGAGTTTCAACAGGGTTCCACAAGAGTTCCACAATAGTTCCAATAGAGCTCTCACAGTTTCAACCGATTCTCTAACATACTTTCAACAGAGTTCCAGCAGAGTTCTAATAGAGCTCTAATAGAGTTCCAACAGCGCTCCAACAGAATTCTAACAGTGTACTAATAGAGCTCTAACAGAGTTCCAACAGTGTTCTAATAGAGCTCTAATAGAGTTCCAACAGCGCTCCAACAGAATTCTAACAGTGTACTAATAGAGCTCTAACAGAGTTCCAACAGTTTCAACAGCATTTCAACAGAGTTCCAACAGATCTCCAACAGAGCTCCAACAAAGCTCCAAAATAGTTCCAACAGAGCTCCAACAAAGCTCCAACAGAGTTCAAACAGAGTTCAAATAGAGCTCTCACAGTTTCAACCGATTCCCAAACATACTTTCAATAGAGCTCCAGCAGAGTTCTAATAGAGCTCTAATAGAGTTCCAACAGAGTTCTAACAGAGCTCCAATAGAGTTCCAACAGAGTTCCAAAAGAGTTCTAATAGAGCTCTCACAGTTTCAACCGATTCTCTAACATACTTTCAACAGAGTTCCAGCAGAGTTCTAATAGAGCTCCAACAGAGTTCCAACAGAGCTCCAACAGAGTTCCAACAGAGCTCCAAAAGAGTTCCAACAGAGCTCCAAAAGAGTTCCAACAGAGCTCCAACAGAGTTCCAACAGAGTTCCAACAGAGCTCCAACCAAGCTCCAACAGAGTTCCAACAGAGCTCCAACCAAGCTCCAACAGGGCTCTAACAGAGTTACAACAGAGTTACAACAGAGGTCCAACAGAGCTCCAACAGAGTTCCAACAGAGCTCCAACCAAGCTCCAACAGGGCTCTAACAGAGTTCCAAAAGAGGTCCAACAGAGCTCTAACAGAGTTCCAAAAGAGTTCCAAAAGATTTCCAACAGAGTTTCAAAAGAGTTCTAATAGAGCTCTCACAGTTTCAACCGATTCTCTAACATACTTTAAATAGAGTTCCAGCAGAGTTCTAAAATAACTCTAATAGAGTTTCAAAAGAGCTCCAACAGAGCTCCAACAGAGTTCCAACAGAGCTCTAACAGAGTTCCAACAGAGTTCTAACAGAGTTCCAACAGAGCTCCAACAGAGTTCCAACAGAGCTCCAACCAAGCTCCAACAGAGCTCCAACAGAGTTCCAACAGAGCTCCAACCAAGCTCCAACAGGGCTCTAACAGAGTTACAACAGAGTTACAACAGAGGTCCAACAGAGGTCCAACAGAGTTCCAACAGAGCTCCAACCAAGCTCCAACAGGGCTCTAACAGAGTTCCAAAAGAGGTCCAACAGAGCTCTAACAGAGCTCTAACAGAGTTCTAACAGAGTTCCAACAGAGCTCCAACAGAGTTCTAATAGAGCTCTCACAGTTTCAACCGATTCTCTAACATACTTTAAATAGAGTTCCAGCAGAGTTCTAAAATAACTCTAATAGAGTTTCAAAAGAGCTCCAACAGAGCTCCAACAGAGTTCCAACAGAGCTCCAACAGAGTTCTAACAGAGTTCCAACAGAGCTCCAACAGAGTTCCAACAGAGTTCCAACAGAGCTCCAACAAAGCTCCAACAGAGTTCCAACAGAGTTCCAACAGAGCTCTAACAGAGTTTCAAAAGAGCTCCAAAAGAGCTCCAGCAAAGATCCAACAGAGCTCCAACAAAGCTCCAACAGAGTTCCAACAGAGCTCTAACAGAGTTCCAACAGAGTTCCAAAAGAGCTCCAACAGCGCTCCAATAGTTCCAACAGAGTTCCAAAAGAGCTCCAACAGTTTCAACAGATTCTCCAACAGACTTTCAACAGAGTTCCAACAAAGCTCCAACAGAGTTCCAACAGAGCTCCAACAGAGCTCTAACAGAGTTCCAACAGAGTTACAAAAGAGCTCCAACAGCGCTCCAATAGTTCCAACAGAGTTCCAAAAGAGCTCCAACAGCGCTCCAATAGTTCCAACAGAGTTCCAACAGAGTTCTAACAGAGTTCCAACAGAGCTCCAACCAAGCTCCAACAGAGCTCCAACAGAGTTCCAACAGAGCTCCAATAGAGTTCCAACAGAGTTCCAAAAGAGTTCCAATAGAGCTCTCACAGTTTCAACCGATTCTCTAACATACTTTCAACAGAGTTCCAGCAGAGTTCTAATAGAGCTCCAACAGAGTTCCAACAGAGCTCCAAAAGAGTTCCAACAGAGCTCCAACAGAGTTCCAACAGAGTTCCAACAGAGCTCCAACCAAGCTCCAACAGAGCTCCAACAGAGTTCCAACAGAGCTCCAACCAAGCTCCAACAGGGCTCTAACAGAGTTACAACAGAGGTCCAACAGAGCTCCAACAGAGTTCCAACAGAGCTCCAACCAAGCTCCAACAGGGCTCTAACAGAGTTCCAAAAGAGGTCCAACAGAGCTCTAACAGAGTTCCAACAGAGTTCTAACAGAGTTCCAACAGAGTTCCAACAGAGCTCCAACAGAGCTTCAAAAGAGTTCCAACAGAGCTCCAACAGAGTTCCAACAGAGTTCCAACAGAGCTCCAACAGAGCTCCAACCAAGCTCCAACAGGGCTCTAACAGAGTTACAACAGAGTTACAACAGAGGTCCAACAGAGCTCCAACAGAGTTCCAACAGAGCTCCAACCAAGCTCCAACAGGGCTCTAACAGAGTTCCAAAAGAGGTCCAACAGAGCTCTAACAGAGTTCCAAAAGAGTTCCAAAAGATTTCCAACAGAGTTTCAAAAGAGTTCTAATAGAGCTCTCACAGTTTCAACCGATTCTCTAACATACTTTAAATAGAGTTCCAGCAGAGTTCTAATAGAGCTCCAACAGAGTTCCAACAGAGCTCCAAAAGAGTTCCAACAGAGCTCCAACAGAGTTCCAACAGAGTTCCAACAGAGCTCCAACCAAGCTCCAACAGAGCTCCAACCAAGCTCCAACAGGGCTCTAACAGAGTTACAACAGAGGTCCAACAGAGCTCCAACCAAGCTCCAACAGGGCTCTAACAGAGTTCCAAAAGAGGTCCAACAGAGCTCTAACAGAGTTCCAACAGAGTTCTAACAGAGTTCCAACAGAGTTCCAACAGAGCTCCAACAGAGCTCCAAAAGAGTTCCAACAGAGCTCCAACAGAGTTCCAACAGAGTTCCAACAGAGCTCCAACAGAGTTCCAACAGAGCTCCAACCAAGCTCCAACAGGGCTCTAACAGAGTTACAACAGAGTTACAACAGAGGTCCAACAGAGCTCCAACAGAGTTCCAACAGAGCTCCAACCAAGCTCCAACAGGGCTCTAACAGAGTTCCAAAAGAGGTCCAACAGAGCTCTAACAGAGTTCCAAAAGATTTCCAAAAGATTTCCAACAGAGTTTCAAAAGAGTTCTAATAGAGCTCTCACAGTTTCAACCGATTCTCTAACATACTTTAAATAGAGTTCCAGTAGAGTTCAAAAATAACTCTATTAGAGTTTCAAAAGAGCTCCAACAGAGCTCCAACAGAGTTCCAACAGAGCTCTAACAGAGTTCCAACAGAGTTCTAACAGAGTTCCAACAGAGCTCCAACAGAGTTCCAACAGAGCTCCAACCAAGCTCCAACAGAGCTCCAACAGAGTTCCAACAGAGCTCCAACCAAGCTCCAACAGGGCTCTAACAGAGTTACAACAGGTTCACAACAGAGGTCCAACAGAGGTCCAACAGAGTTCCAACAGAGCTCCAACCAAGCTCCAACAGGGCTCTAACAGAGTTCCAAAAGAGGTCCAACGGAGCTCTAACAGAGCTCTAACAGAGTTCTAACAGAGTTCCAACAGAGCTCCAACAGAGTTCTAATAGAGCTCTCACAGTTTCAACCGATTCTCTAACATACTTTAAATAGAGTTCCAGCAGAGTTCTAAAATAACTCTAATAGAGTTTCAAAAGAGCTCCAACAGAGCTCCAACAGAGTTCCAACAGAGCTCTAACAGAGTTTCAAAAGAGCTCCAAAAGAGCTCCAGCAAAGCTCCAACAGAGCTCCAAGAATGCTCCAACAGAGTTCCAACAGAGTTCCAACAGAGCTCTAACAGAGTTCCAACAGAGTTCCAAAAGAGCTCCAACAGCGCTCCAATAGTTCCAACAGAGTTCCAAAAGAGCTCCAACAGTTTCAACAGATTCTCCAACAGACTTTCAACAGAGTTCCAACAAAGCTCCAACAGAGTTCCAACAGAGCTCCAACAGAGCTCTAACAGAGTTCCAACAGAGTTACAAAAGAGCTCCAACAGCGCTCCAATAGTTCCAACAGAGTTCCAAAAGAGCTCCAACAGCGCTCCAATAGTTCCAACAGAGTTCCAACAGAGCTCCAACAAAGCTCCAACAGAGTTCTAACAGAGTTCCAACAGAGCTCCAACCAAGCTCCAACAGAGCTCCAACAGAGTTCCAACAGAGCTCCAATAGAGTTCCAACAGAGTTCCAAAAGAGTTCCAATAGAGCTCTCACAGTTTCAACCGATTCTCTAACATACTTTCAACAGAGTTCCAGCAGAGTTCTAATAGAGCTCCAACAGAGTTCCAACAGAGCTCCAAAAGAGTTCCAACAGAGCTCCAACAGAGTTCCAACAGAGTTCCAACAGAGTTCCAACAGAGCTCCAACCAAGCTCCAACAGAGCTCCAACAGAGTTCCAACAGAGCTCCAACCAAGCTCCAACAGGGCTCTAACAGAGTTACAACAGAGTTACAACAGAGGTCCAACAGAGCTCCAACAGAGTTCCAACAGAGCTCCAACCAAGCTCCAACAGGGCTCTAACAGAGTTCCAAAAGAGGTCCAACAGAGCTCTAACAGAGTTCCAACAGAGTTCTAACAGAGTTCCAACAGAGTTCCAACAGAGTTCCAACAGAGCTCCAACAGAGCTCCAAAAGAGTTCCAACAGAGCTCCAACAGAGTTCCAACAGAGTTCCAACAGAGCTCCAACAGAGTTCCAACAGAGCTCCAACCAAGCTCCAACAGGGCTCTAACAGAGTTACAACAGAGTTACAACAGAGGTCCAACAGAGGTCCAACAGAGCTCCAACAGAGCTCCAACAGAGTTCCAACAGAGCTCCAACCAAGCTCCAACGGGGCTCTAACAGAGTTCCAAAAGAGGTCCAACAGAGCTCTAACAGAGTTCCAAAAGAGTTCCAAAAGATTTCCAACAGAGTTTCAAAAGAGTTCTAATAGAGCTCTCACAGTTTCAACCGATTCTCTAACATACTTTAAATAGAGTTCCAGTAGAGTTCAAAAATAACTCTATTAGAGTTTCAAAAGAGCTCCAACAGAGCTCCAACAGAGTTCCAACAGAGCTCTAACAGAGTTCCAACAGAGTTCTAACAGAGTTCCAACAGAGCTCCAACAGAGTTCCAACAGAGCTCCAACCAAGCTCCAACAGAGCTCCAACAGAGTTCCAACAGAGTTCCAACAGAGCTCCAACAGGGCTCTAACAGAGTTACAACAGGTTCACAACAGAGGTCCAACAGAGGTCCAACAGAGTTCCAACAGAGCTCCAACCAAGCTCCAACAGGGCTCTAACAGAGTTCCAAAAGAGGTCCAACAGAGTTCTAATAGAGCTCTCACAGTTTCAACCGATTCTCTAACATACTTTAAATAGAGTTCCAGCAGAGTTCTAAAATAACTCTAATAGAGTTTCAAAAGAGCTCCAACAGAGCTCCAACAGAGTTCCAACAGAGCTCCAACAGAGTTCTAACAGAGTTCCAACAGAGCTCCAACAGAGTTCCAACAGAGTTCCAACAGAGTTCCAACAGAGCTCTAACAGAGTTTCAAAAGAGCTCCAAAAGAGCTCCAGCAAAGCTCCAACAGAGCTCCAACAAAGCTCCAACAGAGTTCCAACAGAGTTCCAACAGAGCTCTAACAGAGTTCCAACAGAGTTCCAAAAGAGCTCCAACAGCGCTCCAATAGTTCCAACAGAGTTCCAAAAGAGCTCCAACAGTTTCAACAGATTCTCCAACAGACTTTCAACAGAGTTCCAACAAAGCTCCAACAGAGTTCCAACAGAGCTCCAACAGAGCTCTAACAGAGTTCCAACAGAGTTACAAAAGAGCTCCAACAGCGCTCCAATAGTTCCAACAGAGTTCCAAAAGAGCTCCAACAGCGCTCCAATAGTTCCAACAGAGTTCCAACAGAGCTCCAACAAAGCTCCAACAGAGTTCTAACAGAGTTCCAACAGAGCTCCAACCAAGCTCCAACAGAGCTCCAACAGAGTTCCAACAGAGCTCCAATAGAGTTCCAACAGAGTTCCAAAAGAGTTCCAATAGAGCTCTCACAGTTTCAACCGATTCTCTAACATACTTTCAACAGAGTTCCAGCAGAGTTCTAATAGAGCTCCAACAGAGTTCCAACAGAGCTCCAAAAGAGTTCCAACAGAGCTCCAACAGAGTTCCAACAGAGTTCCAACAGAGCTCCAACCAAGCTCCAACAGAGCTCCAACAGAGTTCCAACAGAGCTCCAACCAAGCTCCAACAGGGCTCTAACAGAGTTACAACAGAGTTACAACAGAGGTCCAACAGAGTTCCAACAGAGCTCCAACCAAGCTCCAACAGGGCTCTAACAGAGTTCCAAAAGAGGTCCAACAGAGTTTCAAAAGAGTTCTAATAGAGCTCTCACAGTTTCAACCGATTCTCTAACATACTTTAAATAGAGTTCCAGCAGAGTTCTAAAATAACTCTAATAGAGTTTCAAAAGAGCTCCAACAGAGCCCCAACAGAGTTTCAAAAGAGTTCTAATAGAGCTCTCACAGTTTCAACCGATTCTCTAACATACTTTAAATAGAGTTCCAGCAGAGTTCTAAAATAACTCTAATAGAGTTTCAAAAGAGCTCCAACAGAGCTCCAACAGAGTTTCAACAGAGCTCTAACAGAGTTCCAACAGAGTTCTAACAGAGTTCCAACAGAGCTCCAACAGAGTTCCAACAGAGCTCCAACAGAGCTCCAACAGAGTTCCAACAGAGCTCCAACCAAGCTCCAACAGGGCTCTAACAGAGTTACAACAGAGTTACAACAGAGGTCCAACAGAGCTCCAACAGAGTTCCAACAGAGCTCCAACCAAGCTCCAACAGGGCTCTAACAGAGTTCCAAAAGAGGTCCAACAGAGCTCTAACAGAGTTCCAAAAGAGTTCCAAAAGATTTCCAACAGAGTTTCAAAAGAGTTCTAATAGAGCTCTCACAGTTTCAACCGATTCTCTAACATACTTTAAATAGAGTTCCAGCAGAGTTCTAAAATAACTCTAATAGAGTTTCAAAAGAGCTCCAACAGAGCTCCAACAGAGTTCCAACAGAGCTCTAACAGAGTTCCAACAGAGTTCTAACAGAGTTCCAACAGAGCTCCAACAGAGTTCCAACAGAGCTCTAACAGAGTTTCAAAAGAGCTCCAAAAGAGCTCCAAAAGAGCTCCAACAAAGCTCCAACAGAGCTCTAACAGAGTTCCAACAGAGTTCAAACAGAGCTCCAACCAAGCTCCAACAGGGCTCTAAAAGAGTTACAACAGTTACCACAGAGGTCCAACAGAGCTCCAAAAGAGTTCCAACAGAGTTCCAACAGAGCTCAAAAAGAGTTCCAACAGAGTTCCAACAGAGCTCCAAAAGAGTTCCAACAGAGTTCCAACAGAGCTCCAACCAAGCTCCAACAGGGCTCTAACAGAGTTCCAAAAGAGGTCCAACAGAGTTCTAATAGAGCTCTCACAGTTTCAACCGATTCTCTAACATACTTTAAATAGAGTTCCAGCAGAGTTCTAAAATAACTCTAATAGAGTTTCAAAAGAGCTCCAACAGAGCTCCAACAGTTCCAACAGAGCTCCAACAGAGTTCTAACAGAGTTCCAACAGAGCTCCAACAGAGTTCCAACAGAGCTCTAACAGAGTTTCAAAAGAGCTCCAAAAGAGCTCCAGCAAAGCTCCAACAGAGCTCCAACAAAGCTCCAACAGAGTTCCAACAGAGTTCCAATAGAGCTCTAACAGAGTTCCAACAGAGTTCCAAAAGAGCTCCAACAGCGCTCCAATAGTTCCAACAGAGTTCCAAAAGAGCTCCAACAGTTTCAACAGATTCTCCAACAGACTTTCAACAGAGTTCCAACAAAGCTCCAACAGAGTTCCAACAGAGCTCCAACAGAGCTCTAACAGAGTTCCAACAGAGTTACAAAAGAGCTCCAACAGCGCTCCAATAGTTCCAACAGAGTTCCAAAAGAGCTCCAACAGCGCTCCAATAGTTCCAACAGAGTTCCAACAGAGCTCCAACAGAGTTCTAACAGAGCTCTAACAGAGTTCCAACAGAGCTCCAACAGAGTTCTAACAGAGCTCTAACAGAGTTCCAACAGAGCTCTAACAGAGTTCCAACAGAGTTCTAACAGAGTTCTAACAGAGTTCCAACAGAGCTCCAACAGAGTTCCAACAGAGTTCCAAAAGAGCTCCAACAGCGCTCCAATAGTTCCAACAGAGTTCCAACAGAGCTCCAACAGTTTCAACAGATTCTCCAACAGACTTTCAACAGAGTTCCAACAGAGCTCCAACAAAGCTCCAACAGAGTTCCAACAGAGCTCCAACAAAGCTCCAACAGAGTTCCAACAGAGCTCTAACAGATTTCCAACAGAGTTACAAAAGAGCTCCAACAGCGCTCCAATAGTTCCAACAGAGTTCCAAAAGAGCTCCAACAGCGCTCCAATAGTTCCAACAGAGTTCCAACAGAGCTCCAACAGAGTTCCAACAGAGCTCCAACAAAGCTCTAAAAGAGTTCCAACAGAGCTCCAACAGAGTTCTAACAGAGCTCTAACAGAGTTCCAACAGAGCTCTAACAGAGTTCCAACAGAGTTCTAACAGAGTTCCAACAGAGCTCCAACAAAGCTCCAACAGAGTTCCAACAGAGCTCTAACAGAGTTCCAACAGAGTTCCAAAAGAGCTCCAACAGCGCTCCAATAGTTCCAACAGAGTTCCAACAGTTTCAACAGTGTTTCAACAGAGTTCCAACAGAGTTTCAACAGAGTTTCAACAGAGTTCCAACAGAGTTCCAACAGAGTTCCACAAGAGTTCCACAAGAGTTCCACAATAGTTCCAATAGAGCTCTCACAGTTTCAACCGATTCTCTAACATACTTTCAACAGAGTTCCAGCAGAGTTCTAATAGAGCTCTAATAGAGTTACAACAGCGCTCCAACAGATTTCTGGGGCTCATGCCGTCCCTGGAGGGGGTGCGTCACCTGAGTGGGTTGATTCACTGTTGTGGTCATCCTGTCTGGGTTGGCGCCCCCCCCCCTTGGGTTGTGCCGTGGCGGAGATCTTTGTGGGCTATACTCAGCCTTGTCTCAGGATGGTAAGTTGGTGGTTGAAGATATCCCTCTAGTGGTGTGGGGGCTGTGCTTTGGCAAAGTGGGTGGGGTTATATCCTTCCTGTTTGGCCCTGTCCGGGGGTGTCCTCGGATGGGGCCACAGTGTCTCCTGACCCCTCCTGTCTCAGCCTCCAGTATTTATGCTGCAGTAGTTTATGTGTCGGGGGGCTGGGGTCAGTTTGTTATATCTGGAGTACTTCTCCTGTCCTATTCGGTGTCCTGTGTGAATCTAAGTGTGCGTTCTCTAATTCTCTCCTTCTCTCTTTCTTTCTCTCTCTCGGAGGACCTGAGCCCTAGGACCATGCCCCAGGACTACCTGACATGATGACTCCTTGCTGTCCCCAGTCCACCTGGCCATGCTGCTGTTCCAGTTTCAACTGACCTGAGCCCTAGGACCATGCCCCAGGACTACCTGACATGATGACTCCTTGCTGTCCCCAGTCTACCTGGCCATGCTGCTGCTCCAGTTTCAACTTCCACCTGACTGTGCTGCTGCTCTAGTTTCAACTGTTCTGCCTTATTATTATTCGACCATGCTGGTCATTTATGAACATTGAACATCTTGACCATGTTCTGTTATAATCTCCACCCGGCACAGCCAGAAGAGGACTGGCCACCCCACATAGCCTGGTTCCTCTCTAGGTTTCTTCCTAGGTATTGGCCTTTCTAGGGAGTTTTTCCTAGCCACCGTGCTTCTCCACCTGCATTGCTTGCTGTTTGGGGTTTTAGGCTGGGTTTCTGTACAGCACTTTGAGATATCAGCTGATGTACGAAGGGCTATATAAATAAATTTGATTTGATTTGATTTGATTTCTAACAGTGTACTAATAGAGCTCTAACAGAGTTCCAACAGTGTTCTAATAGAGCTCTAACAGAGTTACAACTGATTCTCTAACAGAGTTACAACAGATCTCTAACAGAGCTCCAATAGAGTTCCAACAGTGTTCTAATAGAGCTCTAACAGAGTTACAACTGATTCTCTAACAGAGTTACAACAGATCTCTAACAGAGCTCCAACAGAGCTCCAATAGAGTTCCAACAGAGCTCTCGCAGTTTCGAACGATTCTCTAACATACTTTCAACAGAGTTCCAACAGAGTTCCAACAGAGTACCAACAGAGCTCTAACAGAGTTCCAAAAGTTTCAACAGAGCTCTAACAGAGTTCCAACAGAGTTCCAAAAGAGCTCCAACAGCGCTCCAATAGTTCCAACAGAGTTCCAAAAGAGCTCCAACAGTTTCAACAGATTCTCCAACAGACTTTCAACAGAGTTCCAACAAAGCTCCAACAGAGTTCCAACAGAGCTCCAACAGAGCTCTAACAGAGTTCCAACAGAGTTACAAAAGAGCTCCAATAGCGCTCCAATAGTTCCAACAGAGTTCCAAAAGAGGTCCAACAGCGCTCCAATAGTTCCAACAGAGTTCCAACAGAGCTCCAACAAAGCTCCAACAGAGTTCTAACAGAGCTCTAACAGAGTTCCAACAGAGCTCCAACAGAGTTCTAACAGAGCTCTAACAGAGTTCCAACAGAGCTCTAACAGAGTTCCAACAGAGTTCTAACAGAGTTCCAACAGAGCTCCAACAGAGTTCCAACAGAGTTCCAAAAGAGCTCCAACAGCGCTCCAATAGTTCCAACAGAGTTCCAACAGAGCTCCAACAGTTTCAACAGATTCTCCAACAGACTTTCAACAGAGTTCCAACAGAGCTCCAACAAAGCTCCAACAGAGTTCCAACAGAGCTCCAACAAAGCTCCAACAGAGTTCCAACAGAGCTCTAACAGAGTTCCAACAGAGTTACAAAAGAGCTCCAACAGCGCTCCAATAGTTCCAACAGAGTTCCAAAAGAGCTCCAACAGCGCTCCAATAGTTCCAACAGAGTTCCAACAGAGCTCCAACAGAGTTCCAACAGAGCTCCAACAAAGCTCTAAAAGAGTTCCAACAGAGCTCCAACAGAGTTCTAACAGAGCTCTAACAGAGTTCCAACAGAGCTCTAACAGAGTTCCAACAGAGTTCTAACAGAGTTCCAACAGAGCTCCAACAGAGTTCCAACAGAGTTCCAAAAGAGCTCCAACAGCGCTCCAATAGTTCCAACAGAGTTCCAACAGAGCTCCAACAGTTTCAACAGATTCTCCAACAGACTTTCAACAGAGTTCCAACAGAGCTCCAACAAAGCTCCAACAGAGTTCCAACAGAACTCCAACAAAGCTCCAACAGAGTTCCAACAGAGCTCTAACAGAGTTCCAACAGAGTTACAAAAGAGCTCCAACAGCGCTCCAATAGTTCCAACAGAGTTCCAAAAGAGCTCCAACAGCGCTCCAATAGTTCCAACAGAGTTCCAACAGAGCTCCAACAGAGTTCCAACAGAGCTCCAACAAAGCTCTAAAAGAGTTCCAACAGAGCTCCAACAGAGTTCTAACAGAGCTCTAACAGAGTTCCAACAGAGCTCTAACAGAGTTCCAACAGAGTTCTAACAGAGTTCCAACAGAGCTCCAACAAAGCTCCAACAGAGTTCCAACAGAGCTCTAACAGAGTTCCAACAGAGTTCCAAAAGAGCTCCAACAGCGCTCCAATAGTTCCAACAGAGTTCCAACAGTTTCAACAGTGTTTCAACAGAGTTCCAACAGAGTTTCAACAGAGTTTCAACAGAGTTCCAACAGAGTTCCAACAGAGTTCCACAAGAGTTCCACAAGAGTTCCACAATAGTTCCAATAGAGCTCTCACAGTTTCAACCGATTCTCTAACATACTTTCAACAGAGTTCCAGCAGAGTTCTAATAGAGCTCTAATAGAGTTACAACAGCGCTCCAACAGATTTCTAACAGTGTACTAATAGAGCTCTAACAGAGTTCCAACAGTGTTCTAATAGAGCTCTAACAGAGTTACAACTGATTCTCTAACAGAGTTACAACAGATCTCTAACAGAGCTCCAATAGAGTTCCAACAGTGTTCTAATAGAGCTCTAACAGAGTTACAACTGATTCTCTAACAGAGTTACAACAGATCTCTAACAGAGCTCCAACAGAGCTCCAATAGAGTTCCAACAGAGCTCTCGCAGTTTCGAACGATTCTCTAACATACTTTCAACAGAGTTCCAACAGAGTTCCAACAGAGTACCAACAGAGCTCTAACAGAGTTCCAAAAGTTTCAACAGCGTTTCAACAGAGTTCCAACAGAGTTTCAACAGAGTTCCAACACAGTTCCAACAGAGTTCTAACAGAGCTCTAACAGAGTTCCAACAGTTTCAACAGCATTTCAACAGAGTTCCAACAGATCTCCAACAGAGCTCCAACAAAGCTCCAGAATAGTTCCAACAGAGCTCCAACAAAGCTCCAACAGAGTTCCAACAGAGCTCTAACAGAGTTCCAACAGAGTTACAAAAGAGCTCCAACAGCGCTCCAATAGTTCCAACAGAGTTCCAAAAGAGCTCCAACAGCGCTCCAATAGTTCCAACAGAGTTCCAACAGAGCTCCAACAGAGTTCCAACAGAGCTCCAACAAAGCTCTAAAAGAGTTCCAACAGAGCTCCAACAGAGTTCTAACAGAGCTCTAACAGAGTTCCAACAGAGCTCTAACAGAGTTCCAACAGAGTTCTAACAGAGTTCCAACAGAGCTCCAACAGAGTTCCAACAGAGCTCTAACAGAGTTCCAACAGAGTTCCAAAAGAGCTCCAACAGCGCTCCAATAGTTCCAACAGAGTTCCAACAGTTTCAACAGTGTTTCAACAGAGTTCCAACAGAGTTTCAACAGAGTTTCAACAGAGTTCCAACAGAGTTCCAACAGAGTTCCACAATAGTTCCAATAGAGCTCTCACAGTTTCAACCGATTCTCTAACATACTTTCAACAGAGTTCCAGCAGAGTTCTAATAGAGCTCTAATAGAGTTACAACTGATTCTCTAACAGAGTTACAACAGATCTCTAACAGAGCTCCAATAGAGTTCCAACAGTGTTCTAATAGAGCTCTAACAGAGTTACAACTGATTCTCTAACAGAGTTACAACAGATCTCTAACAGAGCTCCAACAGAGCTCCAATAGAGTTCCAACAGAGCTCTCGCAGTTTCGAACGATTCTCTAACATACTTTCAACAGAGTTCCAACAGAGTTCCAACAGAGTACCAACAGAGCTCTAACAGAGTTCCAAAAGTTTCAACAGCGTTTCAACAGAGTTCCAACAGAGTTTCAACAGAGTTCCAACACAGTTCCAACAGAGTTCTAACAGAGCTCTAACAGAGTTCCAACAGTTTCAACAGCATTTCAACAGAGTTCCAACAGATCTCCAACAGAGCTCCAACAAAGCTCCAGAATAGTTCCAACAGAGCTCCAACAAAGCTCCAACAGAGTTCCAACAGAGCTCTAACAGAGTTCCAACAGAGTTACAAAAGAGCTCCAACAGCGCTCCAATAGTTCCAACAGAGTTCCAAAAGAGCTCCAACAGCGCTCCAATAGTTCCAACAGAGTTCCAACAGAGCTCCAACAGAGTTCCAACAGAGCTCCAACAAAGCTCTAAAAGAGTTCCAACAGAGCTCCAACAGAGTTCTAACAGAGCTCTAACAGAGTTCCAACAGAGCTCTAACAGAGTTCCAACAGAGTTCTAACAGAGTTCCAACAGAGCTCCAACAGAGTTCCAACAGAGCTCTAACAGAGTTCCAACAGAGTTCCAAAAGAGCTCCAACAGCGCTCCAATAGTTCCAACAGAGTTCCAACAGTTTCAACAGTGTTTCAACAGAGTTCCAACAGAGTTTCAACAGAGTTTCAACAGAGTTCCAACAGAGTTCCAACAGAGTTCCACAATAGTTCCAATAGAGCTCTCACAGTTTCAACCGATTCTCTAACATACTTTCAACAGAGTTCCAGCAGAGTTCTAATAGAGCTCTAATAGAGTTACAACAGCGCTCCAACAGAATTCTAACAGTGTACTAATAGAGCTCTAACAGAGTTCCAACAGTGTTCTAATAGAGCTCTAGCAGAGTTACAACTGATTCTCTAACAGAGTTACAACAGATCTCTAACAGAGCTCCAATAGAGTTCCAACAGTGTTCTAATAGAGCTCTAACAGAGTTACAACTGATTCTCTAACAGAGTTACAACAGATCTCTAACAGAGCTCCAACAGAGCTCCAATAGAGTTCCAACAGAGCTCTCGCAGTTTCGAACGATTCTCTAACATACTTTCAACAGAGTTCCAACAGAGTTCCAACAGAGTACCAACAGAGCTCTAACAGAGTTCCAAAAGTTTCAACAGCGTTTCAACAGAGTTCCAACAGAGTTTCAACAGAGTTCCAACACAGTTCCAACAGAGTTCTAACAGAGCTCTAACAGAGTTCCAACAGTTTCAACAGCATTTCAACAGAGTTCCAACAGATCTCCAACAGAGCTCCAACAAAGCTCCAGAATAGTTCCAACAGAGCTCCAACAAAGCTCCAACAGAGCTGTAACAGAGTTCAAACAGAGTTCAAATAGAGCTCTCACAGTTTCAACCGATTCCCAAACATACTTTCAATAGAGCTCCAGCAGAGTTCTAATAGAGCTATAATAGAGTTCCAACAAAGTTCCAACAGAGTTCTAACAGAGCTCCAATAGAGTTCCAACAGAGTTCCAAAAGAGTTCTAATAGAGCTCTCACAGTTTCAACCGATTCTCTAACATACTTTAAATAGAGTTCCAGCAGAGTTCTAAAATAACTCTAATAGAGTTTCAAAAGAGCTCCAACAGAGCTCCAACAGAGTTCCAACAGAGCTCCAATAGAGTTCTAACAGAGTTCCAACAGAGCTCCAACAGAGTTCCAACAGAGCTCTAACAGAGTTTCAAAAGAGCTCCAAAAGAGCTCCAGCAAAGCTCCAACAGAGCTCCAACAAAGCTCCAACAGAGTTCCAACAGAGTTCCAACAGAGCTCTAACAGAGTTCCAACAGAGTTCCAAAAGAGATCCAACAGCGCTCCAATAGTTCCAACAGAGTTCCAAAAGAGCTCCAACAGTTTCAACAGATTCTCCAACAGACTTTCAACAGAGTTCCAACAAAGCTCCAACAGAGTTCCAACAGAGCTCCAACAGAGCTCTAACAGAGTTCCAACAGAGTTACAAAAGAGCTCCAACAGCGCTCCAATAGTTCCAACAGAGTTCCAAAAGAGCTCCAACAGCGCTCCAATAGTTCCAACAGAGTTCCAACAGAGCTCCAACAAAGCTCCAACAGAGTTCTAACAGAGCTCTAACAGAGTTCCAACAGAGCTCCAACAGAGTTCTAACAGAGCTCTCGCAGTTTCAACCGATTCTCTAACATACTTTCAACAGAGTTCCAACAGAGTACCAACAGAGCTCTAACAGAGTTCCAAAAGTTTCAACAGCGTTTCAACAGAGTTCCAACAGAGTTTCAACAGAGTTCCAACACAGTTCCAACACAGTTCTAACAGAGCTCTAACAGAGTTCCAACAGAGCTCCAACAGAGTTCTAACAGAGTTCCAACAGAGTTCCAACAGAGCTCTAACAGAGTTCCAACAGAGTTACAAAAGAGCTCCAACAGCGCTCCAATAGTTCCAACAGAGTTCCAAAAGAGCTCCAACAGCGCTCCAATAGTTCCAACAGAGTTCCAAAAGAGCTCCAACAGTTTCAACAGATTCTCCAACAGACTTTCAACAGAGTTCCAACAAAGCTCCAACAGAGTTCCAACAGAGCTCCAACAGAGCTCTAACAGAGTTCCAACAGAGTTACAAAAGAGCTCCAACAGCGCTCCAATAGTTCCAACAGAGTTCCAAAAGAGCTCCAACAGCGCTCCAATAGTTCCAACAGAGTTCCAACAGAGCTCCAACAAAGCTCCAACAGAGTTCTAACAGAGCTCTAACAGAGTTCCAACAGAGCTCCAACAGAGTTCTAACAGAGCTCTCGCAGTTTCAACCGATTCTCTAACATACTTTCAACAGAGTTCCAACAGAGTACCAACAGCGCTCCAATAGTTCCAACAGAGTTCCAACAGAGCTCCAACAGAGTTCCAACAGAGCTCCAACAAAGCTCTAACAGAGTTCCAACAGAGCTCCAACAGAGTTCTAACAGAGCTCTAACAGAGTTCCAACAGAGCTCTAACAGAGTTCCAACAGAGTTCTAACAGAGTTCCAACAGAGCTCCAACAGAGCTCCAACAGAGTTCCAACAGAGCTCTAACAGAGTTTCAAAAGAGCTCCAAAAGAGCTCCAACAAAGCTCCAACAGAGCTCTAACAGAGTTCCAACAGTGTTCCAACAGAGCTCCAACAGAGTTCCAACAGAGCTCCAACAAAGCTCCAACAGAGTTCCAACAGAGTTCCAAAAGAGCTCCAACAGCGCTCCAATAGTTCCAACAGAGTTCCAACAGAGCTCCAACAGTTTCAACAGATTCTCCAACAGACTTTCAACAGAGTTCCAACAGAGCTCCAACAAAGCTCCAACAGAGTTCCAACAGAGCTCCAACAAAGCTCCAACAGAGTTCCAACAGAGCTCTAACAGAGTTCCAACAGAGTTCCAAAAGAGCTCCAACAGTGCTCCAATAGTTCCAACAGAGTTCCAACAGTTTCAACAGTGTTTCAACAGAGTTCCAACAGAGTTTCAACAGAGTTTCAACAGAGTTCCAACAGAGTTCCACAAGAGTTCCACAAGAGTTCCACAATAGTTCCAATAGAGCTCTCACAGTTTCAACCGATTCTCTAACATACTTTCAACAGAGTTCCAGCAGAGTTCTAATAGAGCTCTAATAGAGTTACAACAGCGCTCCAACAGAATTCTAACAGTGTACTAATAGAGCTCTAACAGAGTTCCAACAGTGTTCTAATAGAGCTCTAACAGAGTTACAACTGATTCTCTAACAGAGTTACAACAGATCTCTAACAGAGCTCCAATAGAGTTCCAACAGTGTTCTAATAGAGCTCTAACAGAGTTACAACTGATTCTCTAACAGAGTTACAACAGATCTCTAACAGAGCTCCAACAGAGCTCCAATAGAGTTCCAACAGAGCTCTCGCAGTTTCAAACGATTCTCTAACATACTTTCAACAGAGTTCCAACAGAGTTCCAACAGAGTACCAACAGAGCTCTAACAGAGTTCCAAAAGTTTCAACAGCGTTTCAACAGAGTTCCAACAGAGTTTCAACAGAGTTCCAACACAGTTCCAACAGAGTTCTAACAGAGCTCTAACAGAGTTCCAACAGTTTCAACAGCATTTCAACAGAGTTCCAACAGATCTCCAACAGAGCTCCAACAAAGCTCCAGAATAGTTCCAACAGAGCTCCAACAAAGCTCCAACAGAGCTGTAACAGAGTTCAAACAGAGTTCAAATAGAGCTCCCACAGTTTCAACCGATTCCCAAACATACTTTCAATAGAGCTCCAGCAGAGTTCTAATAGAGCTCTAATAGAGTTCCAACAAAGTTCCAACAGAGTTCTAACAGAGCTCCAATAGAGTTCCAACAGAGTTCCAAAAGAGTTCTAATAGAGCTCTCACAGTTTCAACCGATTCTCTAACATACTTTAAATAGAGTTCCAGCATAGTTCTAAAATAACTCTAATAGAGTTTCAAAAGAGCTCCAACAGAGCTCCAACAGAGTTCCAACAGAGCTCCAACAGAGTTCTAACAGAGTTCCAACAGAGCTCCAACAGAGTTCCAACAGAGCTCTAACAGAGTTTCAAAAGAGCTCCAAAAGAGCTCCAACAGAGCTCCAACAGAGCTCCAACAGAGTTCCAACAGAGTTCCAACAGAGCTCTAACAGAGTTCCAACAGAGTTCCAAAAGAGCTCCAACAGCGCTCCAATAGTTCCAACAGAGTTCCAAAAGAGCTCCAACAGTTTCAACAGATTCTCCAACAGACTTTCAACAGAGTTCCAACAAAGCTCCAACAGAGTTCCAACAGAGCTCCAACAGAGCTCTAACAGAGTTCCAACAGAGTTACAAAAGAGCTCCAACAGCGCTCCAATAGTTCCAACAGAGTTCCAACAGAGCTCCAACAGAGCTCTAACAGAGTTCCAACAGAGTTACAAAAGAGCTCCAACAGCGCTCCAATAGTTCCAACAGAGTTCCAAAAGAGCTCCAACAGCGCTCCAATAGTTCCAACAGAGTTCCAACAGAGCTCCAACAAAGCTCCAACAGAGTTCTAACAGAGCTCTAACAGAGTTCCAACAGAGCTCCAACAGAGTTCTAACAGAGCTCTCGCAGTTTCAACCGATTCTCTAACATACTTTCAACAGAGTTCCAACAGAGTACCAACAGAGCTCTAACAGAGTTCCAAAAGTTTCAACAGCGTTTCAACAGAGTTCCAACAGGGTTTCAACAGAGTTCCAACACAGTTCCAACAGAGTTCTAACAGAGCTCTAACAGAGTTCCAACAGAGCTCCAACAGAGTTCTAACAGAGTTCCAACAGAGTTCCAACAGAGCTCTAACAGAGTTCCAACAGAGTTCCAAAAGAGCTCCAACAGCGCTCCAATAGTTCCAACAGAGTTCCAACAGAGCTCCAACAGTTTCAACAGATTCTCCAACAGACTTTGAACAGAGTTCCAACAGAGCTCCAACAAAGCTCCAACAGAGTTCCAACAGAGCTCCAACAAAGCTCCAACAGAGTTCCAACAGAGCTCTAACAGAGTTCCAACAGAGTTACAAAAGAGCTCCAACAGTGCTCCAATAGTTCCAACAGAGTTCCAAAAGAGCTCCAACAGCGCTCCAATAGTTCCAACAGAGTTCCAACAGAGCTCCAACAGAGTTCCAACAGAGCTCCAACAAAGCTCTAACAGAGTTCCAACAGAGCTCCAACAGAGTTCTAACAGAGTTCTAACAGAGCTCTAACAGAGTTCCAACAGAGCTCTAACAGAGTTCCAACAGAGTTCTAACAGAGTTCCAACAGAGTTCCAACAGAGCTCCAACAGAGTTCCAACAGAGCTCTAACAGAGTTTCAAAAGAGTTTCAAAAGAGCTCCAAAAGAGCTCCAACAAAGCTCCAACAGAGCTCTAACAGAGTTCCAACAGTGTTCCAACAGAGTTCCAACAGAGCTCCAACAAAGCTCCAACAGAGTTCCAACAGAGTTCCAAAAGAGCTCCAACAGCGCTCCAATAGTTCCAACAGAGTTCCAACAGAGCTCCAACAGTTTCAACAGATTCTCCAACAGACTTTCAACAGAGTTCCAACAGAGCTCCAACAAAGCTCCAACAGAGTTCCAACAGAGCTCCAACAAAGCTCCAACAGAGTTCCAACAGAGCTCTAACAGAGTTCCAACAGAGTTCCAAAAGAGCTCCAACAGCGCTCCAATAGTTCCAACAGAGTTCCAACAGAGCTCCAACAGAGTTCTAACAGAGCTCTAACAGAGTTCCAACAGTTTCAACAGTGTTTCAACAGAGTTCCAACAGAGTTTCAACAGAGTTTCAACAGAGTTCCAACAGAGTTCCACAAGAGTTCCACAAGAGTTCCACAATAGTTCCAATAGAGCTCTCACAGGTTCAACCGATTCTCTAACATACTTTCAACAGAGTTCCAGCAGAGTTCTAATAGAGCTCTAATAGAGTTACAACAGCGCTCCAACATAATTCTAACAGTGTACTAATAGAGCTCTAACAGAGTTCCAACAGTGTTCTAATAGAGCTCTAACAGAGTTACAACTGATTCTCTAACAGAGTTACAACAGATCTCTAACAGAGCTCCAATAGAGTTCCAACAGTGTTCTAATATTGCTCTAACAGAGTTACAACTGATTCTCTAACAGAGTTACAAACAGATCTCTAACAGAGCTCCAACAGAGCTCCAATAGAGTTCCAACAGAGCTCTCGCAGTTTCAACCGATTCTCTAACATACTTTCAACAGAGTTCCAACAGAGTACCAACAGAGCTCTAACAGAGTTCCAAAGTTTCAACAGCATTTCAACAGAGTTCCAACAGAGTTTCAACAGAGTTCCAACACAGTTCCAACAGAGTTCTAACAGAGCTCTAACAGAGTTCCAACAGAGCTCCAACAGAGTTCTAACAGAGTTCCAACAGAGTTTCAACAGGGTTCCACAAGAGTTCCACAATAGTTCCAATAGAGCTCTCACAGTTTCAAACCGATTCTCTAACATACTTTCAACAGAGTTCCAGCAGAGTTCTAATAGAGCTCTAATAGAGTTCCAACAGCGCTCCAACAGAATTCTAACAGTGTACTAATAGAGCTCTAACAGAGTTCCAACAGTGTTCTAATAGAGCTCTAACAGAGTTACAACTGATTCTCTAACAGAGTTACAACAGATCTCTAACAGAGCTCCAATAGAGTTCCAACAGTGTTCTAATAGAGCTCTAACAGAGTTACAACTGATTCTCTAACAGAGTTACAACAGATCTCTAACAGAGCTCCAACAGAGCTCCAATAGAGTTCCAACAGAGCTCTCGCAGTTTCAACCGATTCTCTAACATACTTTCAACAGAGTTCCAACAGAGTACCAACAGAGCTCTAACAGAGTTCCAAAAGTTTCAACAGCGTTTCAACAGAGTTCCAACAGAGTTTCAACAGAGTTCCAACACAGTTCCAACAGAGTTCTAACAGAGCTCTAACAGAGTTCCAACAGTTTCAACAGCATTTCAACAGAGTTCCAACAGATCTCCAACAGAGCTCCAACAAAGCTCCAGAATAGTTCCAACAGAGCTCCAACAAAGCTCCAACAGAGCTGTAACAGAGTTCAAACAGAGTTCAAATAGAGCTCTCACAGTTTCAACCGATTCCCAAACATACTTTCAATAGAGCTCCAGCAGAGTTCTAATAGAGCTCTAATAGAGTTCCAACAAAGTTCCAACAGAGTTCTAACAGAGCTCCAATAGAGTTCCAACAGAGTTCCAAAAGAGTTCTAATAGAGCTCTCACAGTTTCAAACCGATTCTCTAACATACTTTCAACAGAGTTCCAGCAGAGTTCTAATAGAGCTCCAACAGAGTTCCAACAGAGCTCCAAAATAGTTCCAACAGAGCTCCAACAGAGCTCCAACCAAGCTCCAACAGGGCTCTAACAGAGTTTCAAAAGAGCTCCAAAAGAGCTCCAACAAAGCTCCAACAGAGCTCCAATAGAGTTCCAACAGAGCTCCGACAGAGTTCCAACAGAGTTCCAACAGAGCTCTAACAGAGTTCCAACAGAGCTCCAACAGCGCTACAATAGTTCCAACAGAGTTCCAACAGAGCTCCAACAGTTTCAACAGATTCTCCAACAGACTTTCAACAGAGTTCCAACAGAGCTCCAATAGTTCCAACAGAGTTCCAACAGAGCTCCAACAAAGCTCCAACAGAGTTCCAACAGAGTTCCAACAGAGCTCTAACAGAGTTCCAACAGAGTTCCAACAGAGTTCTAACAGAGTTCTAACAGAGTTCTAACAGAGCTCTAACAGAGTTCCAACAGAGCTCCAACAGAGTTCTAACAGAGCTCTAACAGAGTTCCAACAGAGCTCCAACAGAGTTCTAACAGCGCTCTAACAGAGTTCCAACAGTGTTCTAATAAATCTCTAACCAAGTTTCAACTGATTCTCTAACAGCGTTCCAACAGAGCTCCAACAGAGTTCCAACAGCGCTCTAACAGAGTTTCAAAAGAGTTCCAAAAGAGCTCCAACAAAGCTCCAACAGAGCTCTAACAGAGTTCCAACAGTGTTCCAACAGAGCTCCAACAAAGCTCCAACAGAGCTCCGATAGAGTTCCAACAGAGTTCCAAAAGAGCTCCAACAAAGCTCCCACAGAGCTCAAACAGAGCTCTAACAGAGTTCCAACAGTGTTCCAACAGAGCTCCAATAGAGTTCCAACATAGTTCTAATAGAGCAGTGTTCCAACAGTGTTCTGATAGAGCTCTAATAGTTTCAACAGATTCTCCAACAGACTTTCAACAGAGTTCCAACAGAGCTCCAACAAAGCTCCAACAGAGTTCCAACAGAGCTCCAACAGAGCTCCAATAGAGTTCCAACAGAGATCCAATAGAGTTCCAACAGAGTTCCAAAAGAGCTCCAACAGAGCTCCAATAGAGTTCCAAACAGAGTTCCAACATAGTTCTAATAGAGCTCTCGCAGTTTCAACCGATTCTCCAACAGACTTTCAACAGAGTTCCAACAGAGCTCCAACAGAGCTCCAACAGAGCTCCAACAGAGTTCCAACAGAGCTCCAACAGAGTTTCAACAAAGCTCCAACAGAACAGGGCTCCAGCATTGTGGAGTTAGATGGTGGGAGCAGGGGAGAGAGACTGGGGTCTACACAGCAACCGCTTGCTAAACCCAATACATTATACAATACAAGGCTGGAACAAAAAACAGAATTGCAATCCTCTGTGAGCCTAATCTAATCTAATATAGAGATGTAGAAACATGAACAGAGATGGGGCCTGTCACAGTTAGCAAGGGTTGCATTCCAAATGCCACTCTATACACTATTTGTGCATTACTTTGGACCAGAGCCCATATGGTGCATTTTGGACACAACCCAGCCTTCCTTTTAATTCTAGACAGACGTCTGTAGTATCAAAACATTAGAACAATGGATAGACTCCTTTAATTGGCTCGTGGCTTTATACTGAGACGATAGAATATGAACATTGGGTTTTAAAACACAGTAGATTAAGATTGTATGTGAAAAAGCTTCTCTTTTCCAAACCGTTTTTAGTTAAACCGTTTCTGCTGTTCAACCTTCAAAACAAAGATAAGCCTTGGGATCTTTTAAACTCACAGAGTCGCGGAAAAGGTGCAGGCCACATATCAATGATGTGACACACAAACAGAGTTCATCTGGCAAGTCCCCTCTCAGGGCTTTGAAAATAACCCTCACTGTGTGCGGGTGAGAAGTCTCGGGAAATGGTCCGTGTCACCATCGCTAATTGAGCTTTCAGCCTGGGTTCTAGGACAAGGCAGACCTCAAGTCTCTCGCTTCAGGGAAAAAAAAGAGGGAAGAGAGAGAGAGAGAGAGAGAGAGAGAGAGAGAGAGAGAGAGAGAGAGAAAGAGAGAGAGGAGAGAGAGAGAGAGAAGAGAGAGAGAGAAGAGAGAGAGAGAGAGAGAGA